>NW_022589705.1:20475427-20581540 GCF_004348235.1 Phoca vitulina
CCTACGTGCGATCCCTGTTTCTCCATCCCTCCCCCCCCCCCTGCTTGTTTTCGCTCTCTCGTTTTGACTCTCTCTGTAAAAAAAAAAAAAAAAAACTTTAAAAAAAAAAAAAAATAAAAAAAAAAAATAAATCAATTAGCTTCATCTTTTCAGTTCCATATGTCAGAGGACAATGGAGAAATTCTATCTGCAGAATTTTAAGGGAAAAATATATTGTGGTCTAGTAGTTTTATATATAGCCAAGATGTTTATGTATGGGGAAGATAGAAAGATTTTCATAGACACTCAAGTGTTCAGAAAATATACCATTTGTCTAACCTATTAGGAAAAAAATATTGGAAAATATTTTTCAACTAACCGAAAAAAATTGAGATATCAAGAATGGGATTTAAAATATCTTTTGTATGAGATAATGTAAAGACAAATATTCTTTTTTTTCAAATGTTCTTGAAAGAATAGACTATAAACTTGTCAGTATAATGATAATCTACATATAAAACCCCAGATTATAATAGTGAAGAATGAATAATTATGGAGTAGGGAAATGAAGGCAAGTAAATATGTACTAAATTTCTTGCATCAAAGTCAAATATTTTAACTGACCATGAGAAAAATATGTTGACTCATGCTTATAAAGAAAACAACTAGAAAAATTAAAAGCAGAATATGTGCCCTGTAAAACATTGGGGAGACAAAAAAAAAAAGGAACATGTTATGTACCAATTAATATTGCAGTGATATTTATAATGAGAAAACTATTAGAATTGGAATGCTTGATAGAAATCCAGTAGTAGGGGGCAGTTTGATAGCAAAAGGCAAGTCAGTAAAAATTAGTTATCAAAAAATTTTTTTAAATGATAATTCCATCTAAGAGCTGATTCTTTGAAAAGACAAGTCAATTATTTACATAGAGCAAACCAAATGGATAAAAATAAATGATATAAAATATAAGTTCAGAATAGTAAGAATGAGGATACTATGGAATGTATCCATAGATTCAAAAAAATTTTTATAGCTTTATAGAACTCTAGAATAGTTTTGAATAGTTTTGAAATCTGAGTCTTTTAGGAAAATATAAATGAATTAGAAAATGTGCATGACTACTGGGTATTTACCCCAAAGATACAAAAGTAGGGACCCGAAAGGCTACGTGCACCCCGATGTTTATAGCAGCAATGTCCACAATAGCCAAACTGTGGAAAGAGCCAAGATGTCCATCAACAGATGAATGGATAAAGAAGATGTGGTATATATATGCAATGGAATATTATGCAGCCATCAAAAGGAATAAGATCTTGCCATTTGCAACGACGTGGATGGAACTGGAGGGTATTATGCTGAGCGAAATAAGTCAAACAGAGAAAGACATGTATCATATGACCTCACTGATATGAGGAATTCTTAATCTCAGGAAACAAACTGAGGGTTGCTGGAGTGGGGGGTGGGGTGGGAGGGATGGGGTGACTGGGTGATGGACACTGGGGAGGGTATGTGTTCTGGTAAGCGCTGTGAATTGTGCAGGACTGTTGAATCTCAGATCTGTACCTCTGAAACAAATAATGCAATATATGTTAAGAAAGAAAAAAAGAAGAAGAAGAATGTAGCAGGAGGGGAAGAATGAAGGGGGGGAAATCGGAGGGGGAGAAGAACCATGAGAGACGATGGACTCTGAAAAACAAACTGGGGGTTCTAGAGGGGAGGGGGTTGGGAGGATGGGTTAGCCTGGTGATGGGTATTGAGGAGGGCACGTTCTGCATGGAGCACTGGGTGTTATGCACAAACAATGAATCATGGAACACTATATCTAAAACTAATGATGTAATGTATGGGGATTAACATAACAATAAAAAAAATTAAAAAAAAAAAAAAAAAGAAAATGTGCATGAATTACATGAATTCAGTGAATTAGAGTGTTACCAGATATGTAACAATGAAGAATTAGGAAGAGGAGAAAAGATACAAAAAGTTAAAAGAAAGGAAAAATGAAAAAAATCTAACCCTAGAAGAGTTGTTGCATGAATACACTATTTTGCATGTAAGTTTTACCAATCCGAAATAATAAAAATTAATGATAATAATAATAATATACAAATTATAATATATAAATATTCATTATAATATCTGTTATTTAAACTATTATAGAATATAGGAAAACATGAAGAGCTTTATAGTATATTTTAAAAACTCTAGATACCAAAACTTGACAAAGACAGCACTAAAGGAAAATTAAAACTTTAGCTTATTTATATTGATATAAAAGTTTAAGAAATTAGCATATTGTATCCAGTGGTATTGGAAAAGGATAATAGTAGTTAGAGGTCTGATATTTCAATTGTTTAGAAATGGGTATAGTATAAGCATGCATTAGTTCACATGTACTGGTGGTTACATTTTTTTGTTAATGTTTATATAAATAGCATGCAACTATGTATATTATTATACATATAAGTGTAGTTGATTATATATATAATATGTAACTAATATACATATTAATTATTATATATAACATATATATATATATGTGGTTTATTGTTGAATATGTGCCAGGTGCTGTTATAAGCCTTCTCCATATATTAACTCATTTAATCTTTTCAACAACCCTATGAAGTAGATGCTATTATTATCCCCATTTTACTGGTCCATGAATAAAACACATAGAGTCTAAGCAACTTGCAGAAATTCACAATTATAAAATTTAATTTTAGTCAAATACTTGAAAAATAAAGCTAACAAGAGGGGGTTATAATAGCCTTAAAAATAGTAAAACATTTTAAAAGCTATAAAATTTTAAGAGTTCTAAAAATAGAATTTAATGGGACAGAACCAAGGATGTATAATATTTCTATATTGTAAAATTATGGAAGGTAAACTCTGAAAGATGTAATATGACATATGTAGTTATGTATAAAAGGATGTTTCTTATAATCATTCATAATAGCAAACTAAAACAGAAGAAATAATCCATATGTACAATGATACAGGATTGTTTAAATAAATGTTAGTAAAGCTATATAGGATAATAATATGCAATCATTAAAAAATTACGCCATACATCTATTTTTATTGACCTGGGAAAGTATTTCAATATATTGTGAAATGTAGAAAGCAGATGTCAAAATGAGTAAGAGGATGTATTTTTGTAATATGTTTGTGTGCTTATAGTCATTAAAAGATTAGAAAATGGGGCGCCTGGGTGGCTCAGTTGGTTAAGCGACTGCCTTCGGCTCAGGTCATGATCCTGGAGTCCCGGGATCGAGTCCCACATCGGGCTCCCTGCTCAGCAGGGAGTCTGCTTCTCCCTCTGACCCTCCCCCCTCTCATGCTCTCTGTATCTCATTCTCTCTCTCAAATAAATAAATAAAATCTTTAAAAAAAAAAAAAAAAAAAAAAAAGATTAGAAAATGTGTGCACCAGAAATCTCTGTGTGGCAGACATTAGGGATGATTTTGATTATAATCAATGACATTTTTCCCTGCACTTTTCTGTGTTTTAAAATTGCCTATAAAAACCATACTACTTTCAGGACAAAAACACTAAGTAAGGTTTAAAGTTTCAAGTTCTCTATAGTATTTATTTGTTTCTTAATGTGTCTTATGAAAATAAGCTCAGAAGAAATTATATATTCATAATTAAGATCATGAACTCTGAATTCCAATTTAGGTTCCACCACTTGCTGGCTCAGTTGCCCCGTTTGTTAAATGAGTTAATAATGGTGTCAGCCTCCCAGGCTTGGTGTAGGAACACACAAGTTGTTCTATTAAAGAACCTAGCAGGGTGTTTGGCATGTGGTAAAACCTCAAGTATATAGTCTGTAAGAGATAGAATAAAACCTTCAGTTTATTGCTTTGGAATTTAAAAAGGTAATTAAAAACTGATTTAAACTTCTTAGCTAGTTAATTAGATTGCTGATTTTTTTTTTTTTAAAGAGGGCAGGGAGGGGCAGAAGGAGAGGGAGAGAGAGAATCTTAAGCAGGCTCAGTGCCCAGTGTGAAGCCTGACGTGGGGCTCGATCTCACCAGCCCAAGATCATGACCTGAGCCAAAATCAAGAGTTAGACGCTTAACCGACTGCGGCACCCGGGTACCCCTAGATTATTGATTTTCTGTTAGGAGAAGGAAGTTTACCCTCTAAGTGAGTCTCCTTCCCAGGTCATGAAAAATCATCTTTACAGATTTCCTTTATTCAGAGACCTTCCATGCTCTTCAGAAACCCTGTCCTCTCATCCTTTCCAATACCTGTAGTAGAAGAAATACTTCTATTCTGAGTTTACTTATTGCACCTTGCATTTATAGTTCCCTGCCCCCCATCCAGGATCTTGATCCTCATACATATGCTTTTTTGTTGTTGTTGTTGTTGTCGTCATCAATTCCCCTTTCTCCTCTGCTTGCCAGTTTTCTTCCATCCAAAAGTATGTGTGATATACTTATAAGGGAAATGCTTTAGCTTGACATTGCTGTCCTCCCTAGTTACTGTCTGATCTATCTTTCACAAGGCAGACTGTTTTGAACAAATCTGCATGTGCAAACTATGTATTTGATTCTTTATCAAATACTTCTTAGCCCTGAAATTATACTTATGCTTTTAAAACACTATTGAAATCATTCTTTTGAAGATCACCATAGAGTTCTCCAAATTCAAGTAGCTTTTTTTTTTTTTTTTTTTAAGATTTTATTTATTTATTTGGCAGAGAGAGAGAAAAAGAGCATAAGCAGGGGGAGCGGCAGGCAGAGGGAGAGGGAGAAGCAGGCTCCCCGCAGAGCAGGGAGCCTGATGTGGGACTCGATCCCAGGACCCTGGGATCATGACCTGAGCCGAAGACAGATGCTTAACCGACGGAACCACTCAGGCACCCTCAAGTAGCTTCTTTAGAGTTCTCTGCAGGTAGAATGCTCTTGGTATTAACTGTGAGCGAGCTGTATAACTAATTTATCTTCTAATAAGAGGCAGGGGGGTACAATTACTGGTTTCTCTAAGGTCAGATGTGGATTCATCTTGTCCACTGCTGTATCCCCAGGACTTTATACAGCATCTGGGAAGATGGTGTAGACATGTCAATTTGTAGTATTTATTGTATATAGAGGACTCCTGAGAAAGTCTTCTCTTTTTCCCCCCATTTCTTTATATCCACTGATGAGAATGAGGAAGTGTGAAAGTGGTATAGAGAGAGGTGAAACAATTTGGAAGAACATCATTGGGTAGAAAGACTAGAGAGCATTGGTAAATAAATATGTATTATTTATTTTTTTGGCTTAGTAGTATGAGGAATACAAAAAAGATATATCAAAAATAATTACCTTTTACTTATTTTTCTATTTATTTGATTTTATAAGCTTTCCTCTTATGATTAAGTAGAAATAAATTGAGGGTAGGAAAGGATCATGTAGCAGTTGATACTTCATAATATCGGAAAGCATTTTGTGAGATATAACGAAAGTATGGTGTTTAAAATGGCGAGACTATGTCATCAAGCACACAAGCTATAATTTTCCTTTCCTTACTCATCACATATGAACATTATTGTTATTTAGAAAATCTTTAGAGCTAATGTACTTCCAAATAATCGTATTGGTAAGGGAAATTGGAGACATTGTTAATCTCCAAATGTAGTACCTATAACTAGTTTTAATGGAGACTAATACCATTTATCTGTTTTCCAAACAGATATAAGGAAATATGATGTCACATAAATTATTTCTTTTCAAAATTATACCATAATTTTAGTTTTCTTGTGTTGGAACTTGTACTTTTGAGTAAAAGTAGTACTTTATACTCAAAAAATGCTTATTGGATTAATTCATTCTCCTTCACTCACTTGAAATAAGTGTGTGTGCATGTTTGTCTTTGTGTACATATATGTCTCCCTCCATAGGGTATATGACTAGAGGTAAACTGGGTAAAAGAGCAGGAGTATTTTTTCTTATATATAAATATCAAATAGCCTTTTAAAGTTGATAGCCACTAATAGATGATTAAAGTGCCTACTTCTCACTTATCTTCCAGCATTGAACATTCTGCTTTTTAATATTTGCCAATCTCATGTGGGAAAAGTTACATTTTGATTTAATTTTAATTTCTTTGATAGCTCATAAGTTTAAGCATTTTTTAAATATTAAAAATGGATGGCCATTTGTATTTTTTCATAATTGCTAATTTATAATATTTATATTGTAGTGTTATTGTCTATTTTATCATAATACACAGATACATCCCAAATGTATAGATGTATATGGCTTTGCACATATGTATTTATTATATTTTATATCATAATAATTTAAGATATATTAAGGACCTAATAAATATAAGAAATGGAATACCTGAATGGGACTTGTATAGCAAATAAAATGATAATTTGAGATTTTGTATAACATATCCAGTATATTTCATGTTTTTTCCTATATATGATCTCACATTTGTGGAGATTAATTTGCAAGAATATTATGAAGTTTCCCAGTTTAATAAAATAGAAATGATGTATTACCCCGTCAGCCTAGACAGGTCCTCTGTCAGAAAGCTCTCATGCAAACATAATGTGTGTCTTAGTTACTCGAAACAGTATTTTCTCATGTAAGATGTTAGCCACTGCAATTACCTTCATACTCTGGTCAGTGTGTTCTTGTTCACATGTACAACATTAATTATGCAAATGCATATAGTTTTATATTCTCACTTGGAAAATGTTCATACTTATAGAAAAAAATACGTGCAAAAGTTTTATTTTTTTTAAGACTGAGTTTTGTTACTGAATTAGTTTATTAAATATATTGGGCATTTACTTGTTTATATAACTTAAATCATAACATTTTATCTTTTCCTAATAGCTAAAGTCGATATACATACTCATATATCATAGTCCTATAAAACAAATGTGTGTGTTCATTAACTAATGGACTTTTATTAATCAACTGTTGGGAATGTAGAGTCATACTGATAATAATGTTCATGTAAAAATAACTAGGGCCTATGATCTCTGAACTCAGGCAGCTTGCAGTTTAGTTATAGAAGTACAGCATGGATGTGTTAATGAGCAGTGACCCTTTGTACTTGCAGTTCATCCTGCCAAAATGCTCTGCCCCCACCAGGTCTTCTGGTGGCTGGTTTTTTAATATCATTCAGGCTTAGTTCAAATATTGCCTCCTACGGGAAGTCCCAACTACATAATCTAAATGATGCCCACTCCTATTAATCGATCACTGTGTTTTCTATTTGTTTATTTTAAAGCACTTATCAGGAGCTAAAATCATATTGATCATTAACTTGTTTACTGATATATTCTTATGTCCTTCCCAACCTCCACTCCCACCCCAAATGGAAGCTCCAAAGTAGGAGGATGACAGGTTCTTCCTAATGTCTGTTTTTTCTGTTTTATTTCCCTAGACACTGTGTCCTTATAAGTTATGGAGAAAAATAATGTTTGCATATCTTTAAGCATTGTCCCATTTGGAATATGCAGCTAATATGTTGCAGAAATTTGAGAATACATGTATTCATATTTTAATGGCTAAGAAACATTTCTGAACTAAGTTCACATTTGACTTTGAAATGTTTTCCACAAAATATTTTGAGAGCTAGTTTTGAGATCTTGTCCCACACTTTGAAAAATGTTTTTTCAAACATTAAAAAAAAACACATTTTTTCTAATCTAAAAAAGTGGAATGGTTTAGCATTCATAAATAGTCCCATAATTGTTTAAAACTAACACATCACTACTTAATGACAAATGTTTTACACATTGTATGTTAAATGTTCTCTTATAACTCAGATATATTATGGAGATTATTCTATGCATGAAGAATGTTCAAAAAATTGAGGTTTTTTTAAGGTAAAGAAACCTATTACAGCTTAGTTGAAAATTGCCATTCCATTGCTTTAGAAAAATGTGTATAATTGTATCGAGCTCTTGTATTCTTTGAGCATGAAAATTGTTAAATCAGAGAAAACTTCATTCCTTCCAAAAAAATTTTTCCCTTCCTGCAGAACTGTGCTAGTAAATGGGAATCAAGGCAGCACCAGCAATTTCTAGATCATTTGTAAGAATCTGGGACATTCTTTCAATAGAGAGATGAATAGCTATAGAAAGGCCTCTTCTAAGGTATACCTTAGTAAATTTTTTTTTTTTTGTAATTTCATATGAAAACTGAACAGAGTTTTCATTTTTAAAAATTATTGCTGTCTATTTTTATTTGGAGGGATTATGTGATATGTCAGGGTTAATATTATAAATATAATTTTATTTCCCATCTCTTTTATTGCTATAATATGACAAATATTAATTGTATCTTGAAGTTGCATTTTTTTAAAGATTTTATTTATTTGACAGAGAGAGAGATAGCGAGAGGGAACACAAGCAGAGGGAGTGGGAGAGGGAGAAGCAGACTTCCCGCTGAGCAAGGAGCCCGTTTTGGGGCTCAATCCCAGGACCCTGGGATCATGACCCAAGCCAAAGGCAGATGCTTAACGACTGAGCCACCCAGACGCCCCTGAAGTTGCATTTGCAAAATTCATTTGGCTATATTTGAATCAGCTCTCATTTAACCTTCTCTTAAGTGGTAGACTGATATGGATTTTTCTTACGAGGAATAGATGCATTTTGTTTTTTTTTTTTTAAGTATTTTTATTTTATTTTATTTTTATTTTTTAAAAGATTTATTTATTTATTTGAGAGAGAGAGAGAGAACAAGCACAGGGGTGTGGGCAGAGGGAGAGGGAGAGAGAGAATCCCAAGCAGACACCATGCTGAGCGCAGAGCCTGACGCAGGGCCAGCTCTCAGGACCCTGAGATCACAACCTGAGCCAAAACCAAGAATTGGACACCTACCCAAATGTGCCATTTAGGCGCCCTGAAAAGATGCATTTTGAAATAAGTATTTGTGATTTTGGCAGTCCTATATGCATAAAAAGTAGTTTTACTTACAGCAAAAAAATATTGAGCATTTATTCCTCTTGTAGCAGGAGTTTAGCTTTTGTAATTGAATTATTCCAATTTTTATATGACAATAACTGCTCAACTATCTAAACTACAAAGAAAATGACTCAGTTTAGAATGTGAAAGGATACTTGAAATTTTTATATTCTCATCACAGTTTTAATGTGTCTTCTAAAATGCCCCAATAAAAAGGATGAATGAATTTCTTTTACTGTCAGTCTCTATTTTTGTGAATTTCTTGCCTATAGAAAGATGTTTGGCAATGCTTTCACAAAAAGAACATTTAGAATCAGTTAACATTGAGATAAATGCTGATAAGAGCACATTCAGGACAAAAGTACATGTTTTCTGATTCCCGGGCTCAGAGCTTCATTATATAATTTTTTTATTATTATTATGTTGAGTACACACATAGGCACATAACAAATTTTAGAAAACTATAGATTATATGTCTCCTTGCATTACTATAGATTATATGTCTCCTTGCATTAAAAATCTAGATTTTTTTTGGAACACGGGAGGCTGTTTGCTCAAGAAATTCCAGGGTTAGAAATATATGTACATATTTGAGAGAGTACTTCTCACGTTCCCAAAGCTTACAAGGAACTGATCACTCGTTCTCTGGGTTATCTCCTTTTTAAATCGAACCATTAAGAACTTATGCATGGTGGGCGCCTGGGTGGCTCAGTTGGTTAAGCGACTGCCTTCGGCTCAGGTCATGATCCCAGGGTCCTGGGATCGAGTCCCACATCGGGCTCCCAGCTCAGCGGGGAGCCTGCTTCTCCCTCTGACCCTCTCCTCTCTCATGCTGTTTCTCTCTCGCTCGCTCTCTAATAAATAAATAAATAAAATCTTTAAAAAAAAAAAAAAAGAACTTATGCATGGAACATTTAAGTAAAAATCAGATAGTTTTCTGTTGTAATTAGTAGGTTTCCTCTTAACTTTGCCAAATCTTATCCTCTCCTTGGTGCATTGGCAGGAAAAACAAAGTCCTGTGTAGAAAGAACCAAAAATGTTCATCTGATTCTGGCCCGACTTAAAGAGAGGACAATTGACATTAATTCTAGAATTGTTGAAGATTTGGTTGTTATTTAGTTTGCAGTTGAGATTTTGTAGAGGTTTATTACATGTATCAGTTAGCTATTACTGTGTAACAAGCCATCCCCAGACTCAGTGGTTAAAACAATAGCATTTCTTATTTTTCATGAACATACCTATGCATCCTGTTAGGGCTAGGTAGTTCTGATGATCTTGACTAAACTCTTTCACATGCTTAAGTTGGCTGCCTGCAGGGTGGTCTGGGGCAAACCTTGACTTTTACCACTGGCACTCCTCCCTGTGGTTACTCTTGTACTAGCTCCATTGGGCTAGTTAGGAGCTGTTCAAATAGGAATGGCAGGTTTCCAAGAGAGGGAGCATTAAGCATGCAAAGTCTCTTGAGGCCTAGGTTCACAACTGGCACATCTTTGTCCACATTCTCTTGGCCACATCAATTCACAACATCAGCTTAAATTAAAAGAGTAGGGAAATAGATTCTATTGTTTTTTTTTTTTTTTTTAATTTTTAAATTTGATTTAATCTTATTTTTTGATGAGAGGACTTCAGAGTCACATTGTGAAGGGTGTGGACACAGGAAGAGGTAAAGAAATGGGCCCATTTTTGTCGCCAGTTTATGACAGCCCACTTGTGGCCTCAGTTACACATATCTCTCAAAAGCAAAATAATGGTAACTCCCAACCCAGTGCTGCCAGAAGTCTCATCCAGTGCTAGCATTACATTCATTCCAGGGTAATGCTGGATAAAGTTCTGATATGATTTCTCAGATGCGGCTCCAACAGGGGGAAAATGAGAGGCTCCAAGCAGTCACTGGTCCATAGTAATTCTAAAATTATGCTGGAAAAATATTACCAAGTCCCTCAATTCCAAAAATAGGGAATGTTCCTTGATTAGCTCTTGGTTCTTCTCCCTGGAATAACTTTCTAATTCCTTGTTTCCCATGGCCCCCTCTTGGTTCTTTGCTCTGCCTTCTTTGATATCTTTCCTAGTCTGTTGCTTTTCTTGGCTACTTCTGAAGAAGTGGTCCATTTTGGCATGTATGTAGTTTTCTTAAACCTATTCCTCCCCATAGAAAGTTGGAGGCCCACAGGATGTTTTTCAATTTGAACAATTTAAGCCACTTTTATTATTGGTTGGTGGCTCTTTTACCTATGAAACTTGCTGTAAAACGTTGTAGGCTTTCTCTGTCTGGTTATAGTCTAATCTGCTGCAAAAGCTAAAGCACAATTGTTTTTGAGAAAGGCTTCTCTTTATGCATTTACCTGTTGCTATTTTTGGACTTGACATCCTTGAGACCACACCTTAAAGATTTCCAGAAGTTTCCATCCTCTTCTTTTCTTCTCCCACTGGATAACACTTCATTCTTTTAGAACTCTTAACAAAGGGTCTTACAGCTGCAGCCTTGATTTGAGTCCTTGGGCATCATTTTACTTTCAAAATCTTTTGCTGGCTGGGAAAACTAGTGACGAGAAACAATTTTATTTTCCAATGTAGTTTTCCTTGCCTTCTCTATTTACCCTCTAAACTGGCCAAATGGACAATGCTTTTCTTGACTCTTTATCAACATACCTGATCATATGCAGTAAAACCAACTGACATTCTGAATATATCACCTGAAAAATCATCTTGCCAAGGTCCATAGATTCATTAGGTATATCATTTTGTTCTAAATTTACTATAAGAAACAGTTTTACATTTGCTGTTACATAACACAGGGTCACCATTTTTTCCAGGACTACTAATAATTTTTCCATAATAATCCCATGACTTTTCCCAGACTTTACTAATAATTTACTTGCCATTTTTCTAGCTTTTGTACCAATTACCAGCTTCTGCCCAACACCTTATTATAGAGCCAGTGACACATATCAATTAGCTGTTGTCACATAACAAATCCCTTTTAGCTCATTGGTTTAGAACAATATATTGAGTAATCGCATCCAGTTTTCTCACCAGTTGTCAATACCTCACCAAGAGTAAGGTTGATCATGCCCAAGCCCACCTGAGAGGTGTAAGCTGTTGAGTAGAGATGGAATTTGGAATTCCTCGGGTAAATACATGATATTGACTTTATAGCTGCTTGTCCTCCACAGCTGGTTTTGTGTCCTCTAAGCTTGCACCTGAATCACTCAGATGTTCTGCTTTAGTGTAGTGGACCATGATTATAGTGGCCCTGAAGTGGTTTAATCGCCTGTCTCTAGCCATAGCCTATAGAAATGTATTAAGCACAAATTTCTGAAAACATTTTGCTGACATATGTTAAATACTCAAGCAGTGAAATATAAACTGAAAAAGCATTTTCTTCCTGCAAACTCTATAAAGAACACCCACACCAAGTTTAATGACAGATACAGTACTTGAAACAAAAAACAGAGAATCTCATCAGAGTGAGAGTTAAGTGTTAGAGAACATTTAAATCTGTGAATGGTAGGAAACTTAAAGCATTTAAACTTTTAAACTTTAGAAAGGATGATTCTTTTTTTTTAAGATTTATTTATTTTAGAGAGAGAGAAAGTGTGCACATGGCGGGGAGGGGCAGAGGGAGTAAGAGAGTCCCAAGCAGACTCCCCACCGAGCAGGGAGCCTGACATGGGGCTCGATCTCATGACCTTGAGATAATGACCTGAGCCGAAATCAGAAGTCTGACGCTTAACCGACTGAGCCACCCAGGCACCCCAAGGATGATTCCTTTTAATGTTTTTGGACAGGGGAATATCATTATGAAATGAATAGGTAAAGAAGATTGGCTTGGTAGTGATAGGCTAAACAGAAGAAGCAGACACAAATGTGTCACACACAAATTAGTCAAAGTATACATAAGACATAACATCTCATTGATTTTTCATTTATTCATCCATCCATTCATTCGTTCATTCAACCAATATTTGTTGAGTGTATAAACTGTTGGGCACTGTACAAAGAATGTGAGCTATAATGAATTAGAATTAATACTGCTTTCAAAAATGTTTCAGTCTATAAGAATAGAGGACACTGTGTAATAAACCTGTAAAATAAATCTTACACATAAAAGATAAGATATTTATATTCATAAGCCAGCATTGTAGGTCAAAATAAAGTACTATAAGTAGTTATTCTTAGGAAAAACAGTCTTTCTTTCTTTGTTTCTTTCTTTTTTTCTTTCTTTCTTTCTTTCTTTCTATTTGAGTGTTGTTGACACACAATGTTATATCAGTTTCAGGTGTACAACTTAGTGATTTGGAAGTTTACATATTGTTCCATGTTCACCACAAGTATAGCTCCCATCTGTTCTTTTACATTGTTGTTATAGTATCATTGACTATATTCCTTATGCTTTGCTTTTTTTTTTTTCCGTGAGTTACTCATTCCATAACTGGAGACTTGTATCTCCCTCTGCCCTTCACCCATTTTGCCCAAACCCCACCCCTCTCCCCTCTGACAACCATCAATTTGTTCTCTGTATGTATAGTTCTGATTCTGCTTTTTATTTGTTTATTCATTTTTTTAGAGTCCATTTATGTGTTGAATCATATGATATTTGTCTTTCTTAGTCTGTCTTATTTCACTTAGCATAATACCTTCTAGGGCCACCCATGTTGTCTCAAATGGCATGATCTCATCCTTTTTTATGGCTGTGTAATATTCTGTGTGTGTGTGTGTGTGTGTGTGTGTGTGTGTGTGTGTACTTCATTTTCTGTTTGGTGTAAGGAAGTGGTCCAGTTTCCTTCTTTTGCATGTAGCTGTCCAGTTTTCCCAGCCTCATTTATTGAAAAGACTGTCTTTTTCCCATTGTGTATTCTTGCCTCTTTTTTCATAGATTAATTGACCATATATACATGAGGGTTTTTGTTTGTTTGTTTGTTTTCTGGGCTATTTATTCTGTTCCATTGATCTATGTGTCTGTTTTTGTGCCACCTGATTACTACAGCTTTGTAATATATCTTGAAATCTAGAATTGTGATACCTCCAGCTTTATTTTTCTTTCTAAGATTGTTTTAGCTCTTGGAGGTCTTTTTGTGGTTCCATACAAATTTTAGGATTGTTTTTTTCTAGTTCTGTGAAAAATGCTGTTGGTGTTTGGATAAGGATTGCATTGACTTTGTAGATTGCTTTGGGTAGTATGGACATTTTAATAATATTAATTCTTTAATCCATTAGCATGAAATATCTTTCCATTTGTTTGTGTTGTCTTCAGTTTGTTTTATCAATGTTTTGTAATTTTCAGAGTAGAAATCTTTAACCCTCTAGTTTGAATTTATTCCTAGATATTTTATCCTTTTTGGTGCACTTGTAAATGGGATTGTTTTCTTAATTTCTCTTTCTGCTGTTTCATCATTAGTGTATGGAAAAACTATCAGTTTCTGTGTATTAATTTTGTATCCTGAAGCTTTACTGAATTAATACTTCTAGCAGGGTTTTGTTTTTGTTTGTTTGGTTTTTTGTAGCGTCTTTAAGGTTTTTTATGTACAATGTCGTGTTGTCTGCAAATAGCGACTGTTTAACTTCTTTTTTACCAATATGGATTCCTCTTATTTCTTTTCTTGTCTGGTTGTTATGGCTAGGACTTCCAGTCTTATGTTGAATAAAAGTGGTGAGAGTGGACATCCCTGTCTTGTTCCTAATCTTAGAGGAAAAGCTCTGTTTTTCATCAAGTAAGATATTAGCTGTGGGTTTTTCATATAGGGCTCTTATTATGTGAGGTATATCCTTCTAAACCCAGTTTGTTGAGAGTTTTTATCATGAAAAATTTAGAATTTTGTCAGATGCTTTTTCTGCATCTATTGAGATGATCATAGGATTTTTAACCTTCATTTTATTGATGTTTCATGTTGATTTGCAAATATTGCATCTCTGGAATAAATCCTACTTGATCCAGGTGAATGATCCTTTTACTGTATTGTTAAATGTGGTTTGCTAATATTTTGTTGAGGATTTTTGCCTCTGTGTTCATAGGGATATTGGCCTCTAGTTCTCTTTTTTGGGGTGTCTTTGTCTTTTTTTGGTATCAGAGTAATGCTGGCCTAGTACAATGTTTTTGGAATCTTTCCTCCCTCTTCTATTTTTTGCAATAGTATGAGGAGAATAGGCATTAACTCTTCTTTAAAACTTTGTAGAATTCACCTGTGAGTCCATCTGATCCTACACTTTTATTTTTAGGTTTTTTTTTTTTTTTTTTTTTTTTTTTTTTTTATTGATTCAATTTTGTTACTCATAATCAGTCTGTTCAGATTTTCTATTTCTTCCTGATTCAGTTTTAGAAGATTGCTGTTCTAGAAATGTGTCCATTTCTTCTAGGTTGTCCAATTTGTTGTCATATATTTTTTAATAGTATTCTCTTATAATCCTTTATATTTCTGTGGTATCCGTTGTTACTTCTTTTTTGTTTCTGATTCTATTTATTTTATTCATTAAAAAAGATTTTCTTGATGAATCTGGCTAAGAGTTTATCAATTTCATTTATCTTTTCAAAGAATCAGTTCTTGGTTTCATGTCATGCTAGAATTTTATACATTTAAGTGTAAGATATATACCTTATGCTTTTAAGATTTTTTTTCCTTCCTCTATTCTCTAATTTTCTCATCTTTGTTTTTCTCTTCCTTATTTCTGTACTCTTCTTTCTTGATTCACTGTTACTTTTTATTTCATATTCACCCCCTTTTTCTTATTTAGTCTATTCTTTTTTCCTTTCTCTTCTTCTCAGTTTCATGACCTCTTCCTTCCAGTTTCCTATTCTCCGTCCTCTCCCTCTTTCTCATGCTTTCCATCTTATCTGAAGAGATTGTCTGCAGTGTTGTCCTTTTATTTTTTAACATAATGGTTATATCTTATTTTATGTTCATTTTAAATTGATGAAATATGTAATAGATATTAGTACAAACAATTATAAACTGACTGGAAAAGTGTAAAATCCTTGAGGATGTTTTCACACATGATAAATGCATGTTAATTAGACTGGTATGAATCTTTACTTCTACAGAAAATAAGATTCATAATAGATATTTGGATGAATATTGAGGATCTTAACATCCTATATGGATTTGAAAGTTCTCATTCCAAGTTCCCTAGAATAAATCAAAGTAGCCAAATTAATAAATCATAATAACTTAAAATATGCATTACCTTTTATATAATGTATTCTGCTACTATGCAAAAACCTTTTAATTAATAGGCAAGATTATTCAAGTCAGTTCAACAAATTTGAGCTCCTACTATGTGTGAGAAACTAGGCTAGGGAAAAGAATATGTTATTGGATATGATAGATCTTTTCTCTTTCCTTTTTTGATTGAGTTCAGAGAAAGGATAGGTCTGAGGAAGATAATAAGGAATACCGGTGGAAGAGGTAGATTGGATGTGTTTTTGCCAGAAAGAAAAAAGCTAAAGGGAATGATAAAAGAACAAAAGAGGAAGAGAAATATACAGATAATTTAAAAAGTCCCATATTGTGCAGTGTGAAGAAGAAATAGTTGCATTTAGGGGTAGTAAGTAGAAGATAAATTAGACTGTAGCTACATTGATTTGTTCACCTAACATTTATTAAGATTCTGCTATTAATTGGGTACTGTGCTAGATATAGAGTGATACAGAAAAGAGGAAAAGCAGGCACTGCTCTGAAAGGATTTTACAAACTAGTAAGGGAGATAGTGTGCAAATAAATTAATTTAACCAACTATAGAAACAGACAAAGGTAAGGCACAATGAAAGAATTGGTCTTTTCCTTCTTAGTCAGGAAAGTTAGAGAATGAATTTTTTGCTGGGTGTTGTTAATGGGGATAAGGAAATAACAGTTATTGAGCACTTATTGAATTATAAGACACTCCGCTAGACTCTGTGGATATCTAATGTCCTTTGGTCCTTATATAACTATACAGTAGGGGCTTTTCATTCTACTTATACAGGTTAAGAAAGTGAGGCTCACAATAGTTGTCACTTGTCACATAGCTAATAAGTAGGAAAGATAGGATTTGGACCCAGATCCATTTGACTTTAAGATAGTGCTGTTGTTACCATACTTCAGGAGTCTGTGCTTGATTTGACAGTTATTGAAAAATATTATGACAGTCATGCTTAAGACAAATGGGGGATATACACTCATTTCAAAGAGGAGTAATACCCTGGGAGGTAAATAATAACGAGACTCTGTGTTAGGTAGATTGGAAGGAAAGAATATAGATAGGAATAAATATGGAGAAAGAACCTGAGGCCAAGGAGAGCTTCCAGGGAGAAAACTGAAGTTTTGGGGAGGTTTTTTCCTATGATATTTTAAAATATGGAAACTAACTAAATGGAGTCAGAGAAGAGCTGGGGGAAAAGTGGGTTTCTCCATTCCTTCTATTACCTATTTGTTTATGACCTCATCATCCTTTGGCAGGGATATGACAGTAGCCTGTTGTTCATTCTTTGTACTGCCACCAGAATTGAGTTTCTGAGGAATCCCCTGAATAGTAACCTTTGATGACTCCCCATTATCCATTATACAATGATGTGTAAACTCCTTATCCCAGAATATAAATGTGTTAATCTCTGTCACTTTGTGCTGCATTTTATATGAATTCCCAGTGCCATATTATAATTCACTAAATTTCTCTCTGAGTATGTCCTGTCTAGAATGTATGCCATCTATGATATTTTCATTTTAGTGGCAAAATTTTCTATTTCCAAAAGTTCTGTTTGGTTCTTTTTATTATCCTCTCATTTTTCTTTCATTTTGCTTGTTTTTGATACATACATTTTTATTTTGTTTTTAAGGGATGGTATCCACTCTATTTTATTTTATTATGAGAATTATAAACATAGTAACTTTAAGGAAATTTTCAGATTATTACTTTCACTTTGAAATAAATTCAGTTCCTGATTATTGGAGCTCTCTTAATGTGAATTTTTCCTTGTCTGTTTTTAGAAATTTTGTGTATTTCTGAATCTTGAGGGATTGTTGTGCTCATTTGTTTTCCTCGTGATGATGTCTCCCTGTCCCATCTAGCAATTAATTCCGTGGTTGCCTCAATATGGATCTTAGTGTGCTTGATCTAGAATCATGTCTTATATTACTAGCTCTGGGAGTAATCGCATAGTAATATTGTGTTGATGTATCTGTGGAAACCACATGAGGGATGACTTGACCCATGCCTTAGATTCAAGTCTGTGTTGTCTTCCTCCCGTCTGTCTTTAGCATAGAGCTTTATATAAGTCTTTATGTAAGTTAGCACAATAGTGTTTTCCTAGCCCCTTATGTGTGCAAAGGTAGTACCATTCCTCCAGCCCATGATTTTAAGCAGGGAGTCTCACTCCAATCTCCCACTTCAGGTAGGGCACTTTTGGTTTCAATTATACCAAAATAGTTGATTCTAGGCTGTGTATGCTTGGTTCAGAACCTGGAGACCTTCAGGCCTGTTCCTTCAATTCTGCTTGCTACTGTGTCTTTATTTCTTTTCTGGTGTGTGTGTGGCTATGTGTTTTGATATGAAGATGAACTTCAGATCAAAATTTACAATGTCATTTTATCCAAAATTCTTAGAGGACTAAGTTTTACTAGTCCCCTCTTTTCCCAGCTATTCTCTGTCAGGTACCTGTTATCCTAACTCTTCTGATGATGTGAGCTATTCCTTGAATACATCTGAATACATCATGTACTTTTATGTTCCCATGCCTCTGCTCATTCTGCTTCTTCCACCTGAATACACCCTTTTATTCTGTTCTGTCAAAGTCATTATTCTTTAAGACCCAAATCAGAAGGCACTTTTCATTAGACACTTACTTCCCTTGATTCTTCTCAATATGAAGTTATCATTCCTTTTTTGCTTGTGAAGCATTTTGTGCATTCAATTAATTTATCATATCATATACACCCATGGTTGGGTATTTAAATATCTGGTGCCCAACATTATGGTTATTGTATGAAGTTATAGGTCACATTCTATTGTATTCATCATTGAAACCTTGGTGTTTAATATGGTGTTTGTCACATGACAGGTACATAGAAAATGCCTGATAAATAAATACATACTTACTGCTAAAACAAATGGATTAGTCATCTCTATTCTTAATATCATCTCAGTTAAAGATTGTGAGCTTAATACCTCTCTCTCTCTCTCTCTCTCTCTCTCTGTAGAAGGTGGCAAGACAATATAAAATTTGTGTGTCTTACAAATGTTCATCTAAAACAACATTTTTATAAAATAAACTAAAAATAAAACAGAACATTTTTTAAAAGTATGTAGTGGTTTCTACATAATAATAAACAAAAATATAGTTTATTACTTGTCTCTATGTATACCACTGTTAGTTTGGATAAATGCAAGGAAACTTGCTTGATAGAGGGAAAGAAAATATCAGACAGTTATGAGATTAAGAAGAAGCCATATGGATAAATTTGTTAGATTGACTAAGAGTAAATAAGCATAACATTAGAAGCCATTGAATGAGGGCATTGAAGATTTAAAATCAAGACTGTAGCAATTTTCAGAAGCATAGACTAGAAACAAGAGGAGAGACCAGGACAGCAGGAATAAAAAATCTGACCTAGTGAGTAGTCAGCATATACCCTTGAGTTTTAGGGCCTTAGGAAAGGTTAGTGAAATATTTCTGAATACCAACCCAGCACAGTTTTGTGTCTGTGGAATTCAGTAATGCTGGCTTATAGGTAGGACAGTAAGTAAGCAGAACATAAGCCAAAAATCTTAGCTCCAGAGAGGCATGCTGCAGGGAAGGTGTTGGTGGGGTACATATGAACACTACCAAACGGAATGTACGGGTAAATAAATAAGTGCGTTTTGAATAGCTAGTTGTGTTTCAGCACTTCATGTACTTCTCATGATTCTAAAATAAGTATTATCTCATTCCCCAGATGGAAGAAGTTGGACATAGAAAGATTAGATGGCTTCTTTCAATCCCCACAACCATTAGTGGCAGTAACAAGATATAAACCCATATTTTCTGGCCCCACCCAGTCTTCTTTTGATTATTTTGAGGTACACTTTCTGGAAAGGAACTTGATGTTTCCTCTGCTAGATGCTGAAATGGCATGATGTAGATAGAAATAAATGGCAATTTCTTACTGTAGTGTAGGTAGAGGAGGTCAGTTCCTAACATTTGAAAATGGAATTAAATAGCTTTCTTAAGGACTTTAATCCAAAATTAAGTCAGACTGCCAAGAAATACAGGATGGAGAAATTGGAACATTCTATATCTCATCACTTAATGTAGCTGAACATTTTGGACCTGAACATGGTTGTCAGATATTTTACCATTTTTATTTCTGTGGGTTGATTTTTTTTCAAGTTCTTCATTTTCTTTTTAAAATAAAAATCTCCACACTGCTAATGAAATTTTAGGAGAGGTCTCACTATAAGGTTTGCACTATGTTCCATTTATTGAAAGATTTTTCTCAATCAAAGAAAATGTTCAGAGCTTAAAATTTTGGTGATTCTTCATTGACTTTCCCCAAAACTGAAAACTGAATGTGGTCCTTATTACTGTTTTTTTTTTTTTTTTTTTGGTAAGATTTTTACTCTCATAATCTCATAACATTTCAGAAACGTGTGAAGAGGACATCAGATCATGGTCTTTTTGTATTAGAAGACACTATAAAAACCACCTAATCTTACACCCATTACCAAAAGATAAC
The DNA here is from genome assembly GCF_004348235.1 of Phoca vitulina. Taxonomy (NCBI): domain Eukaryota; kingdom Metazoa; phylum Chordata; class Mammalia; order Carnivora; family Phocidae; genus Phoca; species Phoca vitulina. The sequence goes on from NW_022589705.1 coordinate 20,496,008, forward strand.
ACTGAGGCCTAATCAGGTTAATGATTTGATCAGGGTTATGTAATTGTCAATAACAGAATAGGAGCCAGAAAGCACTCTTTCCTCAGTGCTTTTTCAGTGTAGAGGGGTGGTTATGGATTAGATTCTTGAATGTATCTTCCTCTGAGAGTTTATTTTTAGGTATTTTTGTCACATGACTGAATCTCTGTGATATGAGAGATGTCTATAAATGAGATAATCAGGGGCAGGTGTTCCTTGTACTTGGGCAGTGTGTATTATGGGAATTCAGTAGTGCGGACAAAAAAAAAAAAAATGGTTAGAGTGAAGTTTCCTCTTTGGGTATTCATTTGGTAAGGCTATGTGGAAGATGATCATTTTTTCTTCCTAAAGAGATTATACAATTTATACAGTGAAACTTTGTAAACATTATAAATGTTTCCTTTGGAAGCAGATGTGCGTAAGATGCATGTTTTTCACGCTGATCATAAATACTTTATATACTGTATTTAGTGCTGGATTATAGCGCTCCAAATTATTTTTAAATATATGAAAAGGGGAAGGTCTTAACAAGTCTTAACAAGGCAAAAATATTTGTTTGTAGTAAAGGGAAGCAAATTACCTTGTAAAAATTTTAATTTTCCCAAGATAGGAATAATACAAATCCTCAAAATTCAAGCTAGTGTATAGTCCTCTTATTATTATTATTATTACTCATTTATTTATTCAACTGACATTGTCGAGCACCTGGTCTAGCTGGCTGCTGGAAGTCCCAGGACTAAATCAGCAGTCTCCCTACCCTTGTCAGCCAGCCTCCCTGTCACTCTCCTGCTCCAGGCACCAGGCTCTTCCTTCAAAGCCTCCGACCTACTGAGCCTCCTGCCATGTGATGGCATTTGCACATCTGTTTCCCCTGCCTCCTCCTTTTCTCTTCTCACTCTAGGTGATTTCTACTCATCTTTGAGATGGCAGGAAGAACTTCCCAGATCCCCTAATCCCATTGCTCTGTGCTATCATAATTCATCTTTGTTTGCAGTGAAATGTTTGTCAGTTTGTTCAACCCTCAGCTACAGAGGAAGTATCTCTGTCTGTTTTACTAGCCATTATTTCCTCTTGGCCTTGCACAACAACAGGCACTCAACCAATCTGTTGAATGAATGAATGTCCTCCTGAGACCTACCAGCTATTTGCGGATACAGTTAATTTAAAAAATAATTATAGTAAAATGTGAAAAATGTGGGGATATAAAGAAGTAAATTAATAACCTTTAAGAAGTGAGAGGAAGTAATTGAGGAAGGCTTCTCAAGAGGAAATGGTACCTGTGTTACATCCTGAAGGATACCCAGGAATTGGTCAGGTGAGGAGTATGAGTGAGGAGTTATGCATTTTGTATTGAGAGAGAAGCAAGAGCAAAGGCCGGAAAATGGGAAGAATATAACATGTTTAACTGAAAATACTGCTTTTGTATGAGTATTACACAAATCAAGACTGTACTGTCGTCTTATATATAGAACTTTAACAACATCTCCTCAATAAAAAAAGGATTTATGCACCCACTATGCTGGGAAGACAGATTAATATCTTCCTAGCTTGCAAAGCAATTTCCTCTCAGTGGGGTTGTTCTGAAAAGTTCACCTTAAAAAAATATCAAGAAGGGAACAGGTGGGACATTTCACAGCTTGAATGAAAATGTGGTACATAAGAAAAATTTATTCTTCAAAATTATTTTTTTAAACACATTTCTCTTCTTTCTCCTTCTGTATACTTAAAGTTGAAAACTTAAATGTCTCATCATATGAAATGCATTCATGTACTGGAAGAATATTCATTTTAGATGTGGGAAATAAAGGAGGCAAAAAATTATACCTCTATCAGAGACCTTCCCTTGACAAAGGGAGACTCATTTGCCTGCTTGCCTACTCTCACCACCCTGGGTTCTAATACCTCTTTTCATTGTTGACATATAAGTTTGCCTACACTAACTATCCAAATGTGGAATTCATTACTAAAACAGTCTCATCAAAGCTATTAATACGAACTAAAGAAGGGATCACTTAGAGAAATGAGGTAACAATTGTTAAGTCATTGTTAAGTGTAACTCATCATGCTAGTGAGGTATCCTTGGAGATCACCTTAGGCTTGGCTTTATGGTGTGGCTGCTCACTTCATTATAAACCTTATGGATGCAATAGCATTTACATCTTACATATTTTATTCCTCATGAATATTCTCCTGGTTACACATTTTTTTTTTCAAAATGATACCACTTCACTTCTGTATTCTACAAGCACCCTTGAATTCACTTGGAAGGTATTTTTCAAAATACCTTTTTCATTTACTGAGCAGCTACTATGAGCATGACATTGTTGTTGGTATTCTTCATAATTATCTCATTTAGTTTTCACAGGAGCCTACGTGGTAATTATTATTTTACAGTTTCATCATAAATCTGTGCTTCCCAGTAGCTGTTGAAAAACAGTGCTCAGGGCGCCTGGGTGGCTGAGTCGTTAAGCGTCTGCCTTCGGCTCAGGTCATGATCCCAGGGTCCTGGGATCGAGTCCCGCATCGGGCTCCCTGCTCGGCGGGAGGCCTGCTTCTCCCTCTCCCACTCCCCCTGCTTGTGTTCCTGCTCTCGCTATCTCTCTCTCTAATAAATAAATAAAATCTTAAAAAAAAAAAGAAAAACAGTGCCCATTTATTCCATTGTATTCACCATTGTTCCTAGATAATCATACGTACAGTTTACAGTGATTTACATTATTGAGCATTTACTATATGGCAGGCGCTAAATGTTTTACATATGTTAATTTATTTAACCCTCCATATAATGGTATGATGTCTAGCCTATAATTAACAACTTATGGGAGGAAGATGGGGACACAAAGAATTTAAATAACTTTTCTAAGATCACAAAACTAATAAATGATAGAGCTGGGTTTAAATCCAGAATCCATCATGCTACATTATCTCTTACAGTATTATTTTGTGGTAAGTACCTAGTACATGGTGTATGAGTAGAAGAAGCGAGATCAGTTAAAAGAAGAGACTATCTGTTTTGTGATTAAGGTGAATCTAGTAGTTGGGCAGAGAGCTCTATGCCACTTTCAATAGATAGTAATAGATACTTCCAGTTTCTCACATATCTTCCTCAAGCCCTCTATTACTTGCCCTGCCCATAAGAGACACATATACATACCAGCACACAGACACACACACAGCCTGAAGAAACAAATCCATTTATTATGTTTTTAGCATTATATTGGCCTTGAAGATAGAGGAATGAACAATGGGGGTGCCTCTGAACTTGGAGCAAGTATGAACATCTCTCACCTCTCCATTACCCCTCCTTCACATCATAAGAATGTGTATTCATGTGTCTGACTTCTTCACTGTGAGCCTTTTGAAGGCACAACCCGTATCTTACTTATCTTGGTATCTTTACTATCTAGTGAAATACCCAGCAAATAACAAGTGCTCTCTAGATATTTGTTGATTGAGGAAGGAGGGAAGGAAGGAAAGAACAAAAGAACAAAGGAAATAATAAAGTTCCACAGACCACAAACATTTAAATTCTACTTTCACTGAAATTCTTCATTGAGCTTTCTTAAACTTAATGGTATATGTAACATACCATGACAGCATTGTCAGTGTTATAAAGAGAAGCACAGTTGATGGAATTTTCCATTTTTATAGAAATATATATTATTTGCCCCTAGCTTTTTTATTTTCCTGTTTTTACAGTTTAAATCATGTTAAGCTGTAGGCAGCTAATTTGGATGACTATGTTCAAATTATTTCTGAACATTGTGTCTTTTGGCCTCTAGGCTAATTTTTTTTTAGACTAAATTTTATAAAAATGTTCTGATAATGATCAGGCCACTGTCACATTAGTTCATTTTCCAAGCAATGCCATTGCCTGAAACTTTGGTCCACCTTAAGATATGAATTAAATTGAGAAGATTAAACATTTATATTCTTATCTGTTTTTCTCCCATATTCATTAATTTCCTGAAATTTCTGCATGTTCTTCATGTGCAATGGTCAGCATTGTGTCTTAGGCATAAACTCCTAAGGACTGAAATAATGTTTAAGTCACTTTATACGGAACCTAGTAAGAAGGAACAGTGGTCTGCACAATAGCTTTAGTGGGAACAATTTTAGTCTCTACTTTTTTGCCACAGTATATAATGTTCCAAATGTTGTAGAGTGACATAATTACTTTGGGCTTGGTCATGACTACAGATGTCAAATACGTTTTTATTTTATGTATTATGGCTCACATTTGTGATATTTCTCCAGAATGTTCCTAATTGCTTTTATTTTGTCTTTCTGGTATTTCTATTAGAAAGACTGATCTTCGTGACTTCTTGATAGGTGATTTACCTGTAAGAAAATGCTTTGTAAGGAGTAACATGATCTGCAAGTATTATTGCAAGGCACCTTGAAAAGTAAATGAGGAATTTTGTTAGAATGTTTTTTAAGGCAGCCATTTATGGAATATATTGCATAATAAAGACTATAACATGCATGGCTTTTATGTATTACATCAGAAAATCTTTCTCAGGTTCTCTGGGGCTACTGGCTATCATTATGAGAACTGCTGCAGAAATGAAATGATGATACCCACAGGCTGGGTTTTGGAGAAAGTCAGACCTGGTTAAAAGTCCTAACTCTGGATTTCACAAACTGTGAGGCAAGCCCTGACATTATCATACACTATTATTAGAATGAAGTAGAAGAGAAAACTGGCAAACACCCTTAGAAGATTTTTATTAACTTCTTAATGATCACCAGGTTCACAAAAATAGGAAATAAAAGATTTCAAACCTAAAACAGAGAAGGAAATTTTGTGCCTTAGTATCTTTATCTTTAAAATGAGAATAACAACAGTACATAGCCCATTGGGTTCTTATAAAGATATAGTGAGTTAATATTTATATCTACCTCATTGAGTGATTATGAAGATTAAATGAGTTATTTTTAAAACATATAGAATAGTGCTAGCATACAGTAATTCTTACATAAGTATTTATTCAATAAATTAAACCAAATATAAACATTTTTTTCATTATAGGTATGTATTATTTATGTAAGTTTGAAGAATAGTTATTTAAAAATGTATTTTTTCTAAACATTAACAGCAGTAACTGGGGTATTACCAAAATTCTGGCTGTCTTTTTCATCCAATTTCAAATTAATCTATTTCCAAGCAAACCAATAGCAAAGATAAAGGAACCCAACCATTTTTCTCACTGGAAGAGGAAATCGGAGAGACACCAGGAAAGTCAATCAGCATTGTATTCCAATGTGATAATTGCTTTGATAAAGGAACCCACAGGGTGTTTTGGGAGAATAGAATGGCAAGAACCAGGGAGCTCCATGAGAGACACCTGAACTGAATTCTGAAGCAAGCTTGAAGTGTTTTCTGAGGCAGGGAAAGAACATACTGGAGTGCATGGAGGGTGAAAAATGACTTGATGTGCTCACAGAACTACAGGGTTCTAGAGTGGGGCAAGTGTTGCAGATGGAACTGTAGGAATAAAGCAGGCAGGAGCCAATGCTTAAAGATCATTTTGTGAAAAACTCTCGTCTAAGCAGGAAGATGTCATGATCTTTCTTAAAAAAATTGTGGAAAATGCATTTTTCTTTTACATAGGGTAATCAGCATAGGGTTTGATTAGGAATGAATATTTAAATTCAATTTAAATGTATGCAGGGGCGTGTTTACTTTTACTTTTTGAAAAGGGGGTAGTGACATCATTTTTATGGAGGAAAACTTTTAGATAAATTTGTGTCGGTTCCACACATGAAACTGAACAGTTCCAACAGGAAGAAAATCCAGATCTGGCTATTGCTCTCCAAATCTCTTCTCCCAGCACCTGAAATATTACAGTCGCTCTTGCACTTACAAAGAAGAAAAAAAGTCTAGACAGATCTCTTTTACATGAAGTAATTCCAGTATACTTTTAAGTCACCATCTTCAAGTAAGCTTCAGTAAATCCTTCCCTTCAGCAGCACAAACTTAGAACACAGTGGCTTTTTTTTTTTTTTTTAAGATTTTATTTATTTGACAGAGAGAGACACGGCGAGAGAGGGAACACAAGCAGGGGGAGTGGGAGAGGGAGAAGCAGGCTTCCCGCGGAGCAGGGAGCCCGACGCGGGACTCCATCCCAGGACCCCGGGATCATGACGTGAGCCGAAGGCAGATGCTCAACGACTGAGCCACCCAGGCGCCCCAACACAGTGGCTTTTTAATAAGTAACTTTGAGTTGAATTATTCCTGCTCTGCTCTAATATCTAGATAGCTAAGATTTGTATAAATTTGTTTATAAATTCTATTATTGGTGAATGGTATAATATTATTTTAAGGCCAAATATTTTATTCTACTGTTGTTTTAACGATGTAATGAGTCCCTTCAGCACTGTGCTGTCACTTACCCATTATTTATTTGATGAAACCTGACCCTTTGTTCTGTTCACTTTTGTGAACCACCAGATACTCAGAAGTATTTCCATTGTTAAAACTCTTATTAAAACTCTTAGCTGGATCTTTCATAAGACTTTTAGAGTTTTCAGGGAGAGGAAAGAGAATATGGGAGCATCATGGGTTTGTTTTTGCCTGGTCGATTCAGATGGCCAAAATAAAAAAATTAAAATTACATAGGATATTGTGATTTTAGTTGCCAGTCAACATCAAAGTATGTTAATTTTTTAATTACATGTTATGCTTGCCCATTGCAAAAAAAATTCAAGTAGTATAACATTGTATGAAGTTAAATCTATCTCAGATCTTAGCCCACTGCCCTTAAGTAGGTTTACATATTTACAGATATTTTTTCATAGTCAACATATCATATAAATCTAGGAATCATATCATAATAAATAACTTATGTGTTGATTAAATTATTGGACTTTGTTTCTCTTTTATATCTTCATTAGAAATCAGATAGAAATCTGTTAGTTTTGCTATTATTGTTATATTATTCTGAAAATGCCTTCAAATAAGTCATAAAATATACAGTATTTTCAGTTTTGAAATTTACTGGAAAGTTTACTTTTAGAGCATCTATGACTAATATATATTATCTTTTGGTTACCTTCATAGAGGGGCTTCACTGATATTAAAATTTGAGAAGATAATTTGCACAGCATATGGATATGTTATAAAAAATAATGTCTTTTTTCTAAAAAGCCTGGGAAGATCCTCAATATAAATCAAAGAGTTATGACACTAGTGGGGAAATAATCCACATAAAATAAGATTATTGAGTAGCAGGAAAGCTGTAATAAAAACAGTCAGGACTGTCACCCAGTTCCGTTTAAGGTCTGTAAAGGATCAAAAGTATATAGAGCATCATCTAACAGCTGTTTGGAATGTGAGAGGAACCACAGTTGTGGTGAGCAACAGTATGCTGGTTTGGAAGAAATATACACAGCTTGTTGTAGTTAAATTAAAAATGGTATGTTTGGACTACAAAATGTATTGAGAGACTTGGGTTTTTGAAAATGGCTACATGCTAACTAAAGTGTAACTGTATTATGGATGTATGTAGTCATATGTATATAAACTTATTCAAATTAAAGTGACATATAAATATAGGTATTTTATTAATTATAAATTGTTACTTAAGGAAAGACCATATTTGTACATAGACAGTATATTTTGTCAGGGGAAAGTGCTACCCTACCCTGGAGGATAAGAAATTATTTGTTACCACCTCACCAGATGGCAGCAATTGAAAAGAGGAAGGGAGAGCTTTTGGCTTTCGGCTCAGCTCAGAGGCGGAAGGTGCAACTGTCTTTGGTAGTCCTGAACCCAGGTTCATAAATCCCGACACCAGCTGCCTCCACCATGCTGCCTAAATTTGACCCTGGTGAACCATAGGTGCACCAATGGGGAAGTCAGTGCCAGGTCTGCCGTGGCCTTGAAGATCGGCCCCTGGTCTGTCTCCAAAAAACTTTGGTGATGACATTGCCAAGACAACTGGTGACTGGAAGAGTCTGAGGATTACAGTGAAACTGACCATTCTGAACAGACAGGCCCAGATTTTTTTTTTTATTTAAATCCAATTAGCCAACATATAGTACATCATTAGTTTTAGATGTAGCGTTCAATGATTCATCAGTTGCATATAACACTGAGTGTTCATCACATCACATGCCCCCTTAATGCCCAGATTTAAGTGGTACCTTCTGCCTCAGCTCTGATTATCAAAGCCCTCAAGGAACCACCAAGAGACAGAAAGAAGCAGAAAAACATTAAGAACAGTGGAAATACCACTTTTGATGATATTGTAAATGTTGCCCAACAGATGCAGCACCGATCTTTAGCCAGAGAACCATTAAAAAGATCCTGTGGGCTGCAGTGTTGATGGCCGCCATCCTCCATGACATCATAAATGACATCAGTAGTGGTGCAGTGGAATGCCCAGCTTATTACGAACTACAAAGAAAAAATATTTCAATAAAGGATCATTTGACAACCAAAAAAAGAAAAAAAGAAGAAGAAAGAAAGAAAAAGAAAAGAGGAACTGAGAAATATGCCTAACACAGGCACTGAAAATGCGGAAGTACTAGGAGATAATGTGTGGAGCAGGAATGAAGGAAAGCATCATTCATCACATAGATTCTCGTATTTAACAATTTGCATTCCTTAGATACTTGCTCAACTATAAGTTACACCTTTAGTAAGGATATAGGCATTTTCAAACTTTGCAGTATATTGGCTTTTTAAAAAAGATTTTATTTATTTATTTGACAGAGGGAGAGAGAAAGCACAAGCAGGGGGAGCTGGAGAGGGAGAAGCAGGCTCCCCACTGAGAAGGGAGCCTGATGCAGGGCTCTATCCCAGGACCCTGGGATCATGACCTGAGACAAAGGCAGGCACTTAACAAACTGAGCTACCTAGGTGCCCCAAACTTTGCAGTATATTTTTGTAGTTCAACCTGTCATCTTAGAATTTAACTAATTTTTAGGAGGAGATTATTTTTACCTCACACCGTTAGCATGGAGAAACAACCAGAAGCCCTAAGAAGAAAGGATTCTGTATAAAAAGCTTTGGATCACTGATGAGATTGGCATATGCTTTGGGGATTTGATTTCTGAAGACATGAAATGACTTGTAGGAGTTTTCCATAAACATGTATGAGCAAATATGTACGTGCCAACTGCTAGCATAGATATCGAGAACCAAAGATGAATTATAGTCTCTGCCCCAAATGAACCTATAGTCTTTTTTTTTTTTTTTTTTTGGTTGCATTAGGCGATAGAGTTTCTTTTCCCGTCATCCCTTTCATCCATTCATTCACTCATTCTACTTTATCGGCCACCTGACATGTACATAGTGCAGTAGTAGCTGCTGTGTGGCATGCAGAGATGCAGCACGTATGCATCCAGAACTTGCTCTTGATACTAAGTTCTGGTCTACTCATCTACACATGGTAAAATCCTACTCTTGCTGCAGCCCTAGCATAAGTATCTCTGTCAAAGAAGGCTTCTCTGATTCTCCTGATAGAGAAATAATTTCTCCTTTTGAAAACTCATAAGAGGGAAATGAAGACTTAATGCATATATTTATGTTTGTCAGATACCCACTTTAATGTATGTAAGTAGCAGTAAAACATTATGCTATGACTCTTAACTGAGTCCTTCCACGTTAGAGAAAGTACCATATAACTTTCAGAGCATTTTAAGGAGTATAAGAAAGTCTTTAAGTAACTAAAGAAGTACATACTATTTAGTGTGAATTATAATTTTTTAAAAATTCTCACGATAAACTTCTGAGGTACAAATTATTGTCTCCCTTTGCATATGAGGAAGCCGATGCCCAGAGAATTTTAAGTTGTTTACCTAAAGTCATAAAACCAATAAAGTGAAGTCAGTAATTAAAATCAAGCACCAGAGCCTATTCTCTTAACATGTTCTCTTAACATGTATTCTGTGTTTTCTCAGTTAATACATTTTAAGGCTATGGATTAACAAGCACATTTGAGCATTTAATATTAGTATGTATATAAGTCTAGGTGTGTGTGTGTGTGTGTGTGTATAAATTCAGACTTATTTATGCTGGCTATATTTAGTATAGCCAGATTTTACAAGGAACCCTATCCTAGGTACCTGGCTTATCACTGAGAAAGCTCTTTATCTTCTTCTTGAATCCAGCCATCTTCCTCAATGTCCTTAAGTATTCTCAATTCCCACCATCTTTAAGATGGATAAAGAGTGGTTTCCTAAGAGAGTGTTGCCAGGAAGACCATCCCTCCAGGACATAAAGCAGAGTTTTTATCAAAGATATTCTCTGGTTTTCTTGATTAAAGTCTACCTCTGTTGTAGCTGCAAGTGACAGGGATCAAATTATATCACAGGTTTTAATGCCTAGATGTCTCCTGGGCAGAAAAACATTTCAAAAATATTTTTATGTTTTTTTTTTTAATTCATTGACTTTACTGTAACTGTTTCTGTATTATAGATATATATAAACATGAATGTGTAATATTATTTCTAATAGTTGCAGTAATTTATTTTTTATTCCATTTCAACAATTCAGTTCTAAGTATGATCTTGTACTCTTAAATTGGTAACAGAGAGAAATTGGAAATGGGGGGGCACTCTTCCCTCACTGCTGCAACCTGCATTGATTTCATTCTCCCCTTTAAGTCCCAGCATAATTATCATCAGTACTACATATTTGGCAAATAAACCTTGTTTTCTTTACGCACTGCAGAATTGTTGTTTAGTATTGTTATTTAAATCTTACCTTATTATTTAGTATTTCTGTTTCTGATATCTGAAAAGCCCCAGCAGATTCCGAAAGCCTTCAGGATTGACCCTACTTCCTTTAGTTAGACTCGTTTCTCTTTTCAGACCTACTTAGTTTTATCTTCTGCATGTACGAAGGGTGTGTTTATTTTCTTTCAGTGAATCTTCCTGCAGTTATTAAGGTACACATCCTTTTTGTTCCACCTGTGCACAACAAAAACTTGTTTTCAAGTCAAATCTTTGTCACATCTTCTCTTGTAAGAAAGAGAAAAATCTAAGTTTAAGAGCAGCATCCTCAGGTATCACGATGATACTCTCTTTATGTAGTAAAATAAGACAGTATGTTTAAAAATGTTCCGAAGGTGATAGGCATGAAGTTTTTATGGAAATTTTTTATTTGCTCACAGGACAAGATGTACATGAGTTTGTGGCTTCTTATACTGTTGAGGTTTTTATAGCATACTTATTTTTTTTAAATCAAAACATGTTTAAAAACTATCTAATAACTGTCTATTCCAAAGTTATTTAAAATGTAATAAAATTAGCGTCCTAATTTTAGGAATTAGTGCCTCAATGACTATTAAGATTGTATAAGCCTTTGAAATCATGTGATACCGTAAAACCCTCATGTTTTCATCTTGACTTGAGAAGCTTCTTGAGGAGACCTTTTACTTTTTTTCCTTAAACTAAAATGGGACTCCAGGAGAGAGGATACTGTAGCCTTTTCCTAGCTGTGACTTCTAAACTGCTTTTTTCTCAGTCTTCAAATTACTCTGGCAAGGAGGCAGTGATGTTGGGAAGAGATAAAGTCAGTAGAACATCACCTTTTAAAATGCTCACCTGTCTTCATACATGAATGGGATAGTCCTGGGTGTAAGATGGTAAATATGTTCTAGTAGTTTCCTCGGCTGCCTTGGCCACTGGTCTTATTATGCTTCTGGGAGATTTCTGGAGCTCAATACTCTCATGTATGAAGTGGAGGTAAAAGCAATCTTATTAATTTTTAAGAACCAGTTATATATGAAGATCAAAAATGAGTATCAAAATTTAACCTAAGTCCTTCCATTCAATTCAAAGTATGCAAAAAGTGTAAAAGATACTTTTTTTTAACCATTAGTATCTGAGAAAACCAATAATTCTCAGATACAGACTACAGAAATATTGTAGAAAAGTTTTTAACTATGTTTTATTCCCAGACTCATGACCATGATCATCCAGCAAGATATTTTGAGTGTCATTTATATGAATTGTGTACTGTTTTAAATCTTGCTTGTTTTGAATTGTCTGGAAGCACCCACATATGAATGGTAATTTCTAATAGATAAATAGCTCTATTTAAAAATTATGTTTTGGTGTTAACCTATAAATTCAAATAAATATTAAAAGTCTTAAAACATGAACATCATTGGTTCAGCATCACCAAGGCAGAATGGTGCACAGCATAAAAAATTCAGTTTACTTTTCACAATGTTGCCATAGTTTCCTGGCCAAGCAGAATGGACAAGCTGGGCCAGGATGCATATTAGGAATATTTAAAATTAGTGCCACATACCCCTGAGCTAGTAACAATCTGTTGTGTAATCAGAGAAGCACAATCAGAAAGAATGTAGGAAAGGCTATTAATCGAATATTGAGAGAAGTGGAGAGAATTATTAGAATCTGGGAATTGCTCTTGACTGTTTAATGTATCAGAGCATTGAATTAGTCTCATCATGTTTTAAAGATACCAACTGTCTTTCTTGGGTGTTTCTGTTGTGATGGGATCTGGTACAAGGATTGTAAGGTGTGGAACTCAGACTTGTGTTAGACACTTCTAACCCCCCCCTTTCTTTCTTTCTTTCTTTCTTTTTTTTTTTTTTTTAAGATTTTATTTATTTGAGAGAGAGAGACAGAGATGGAGAGCGCATGAGCGGGGAGGAGAGGGAGATGCAGGCTCCCAGCTGAGCAAGGAGCCTTATGCAGGGCTCAATCCCAGCACCCTGGAATCATGACCTGAGCCAAAGGCAGGCACTTAACTGACTGAGCCACCCAAGCGCCCCTAACCCATTTACCCTGATTTACACTCCTTCCATTCAATTCTTTGCTGTTTCAGTAGAAATATTGCCAAAGTGGGGTAGGATATTAGTGTATGTATTCACCTATTCTGGTTATTATAGGGTAGGGAAGTTAGATCCTATACCTCTCTGCTACATTTCAGTTAGTTAGACCTTCCAAACAAAGGTACTAAACATGAAAGATCTGAAGCAATACAACATCAATATTAGGAAAATATTTTTTTCATGTAAATACTAACTTGCCTAGTTTGATTACATATAGACTAATACAGATTATATCATAGCCTGATCAGACAGTGCTAACTTGATTGAACCAAAGTCTAGCAAAAAAAACAAAGACAATGCAACATGATGTTTTAAGGTTTCCATACAGATTTGTGTGATTTTTTTTAACTGAGGAAGAAATTGTTATTTAAACTCATGGATTGGAAAATTCTTTTAATAAGCATAGGTTACAATTCCAGCTGCTCTGGATGCTTAACAATAGAAGAAGCAGGCATCTGTTTTCAGATGTGTGAAGAATGAAATGCTGTTCATTTCATGACTTACTATAATATTTTCTGGTGTTATGCCATAGAGTAAAACTGTCCAGCCTCACTAGGATTTGGGGAGAGGAATCATGGCTCTCTTTCCTTGGAGAAAGATCTGTATATCTCTAATAGTTTTTGTCCCTTAAGTAGCAGTACTAAAGTTTTCGTACATTTTTTATGGTCATGTTGAATCATGAAGGATTAATAGTATTAAGGATTCTATATTTTGCTTTTAATGAAATCCATCGTTATGCTATTAAATGTGGAAATGAAAAAAGTTTATCACTAGTAAAAAATCTAAGATGTTTCATTGCTTAAAAATTAATCTAATATACTTCTTTTAGTATAAATATAATTATTTGGGGATTAAAAGTATTACATAATTGTTTATCTGAATTAACTTTTGGCTCTTACAATGCATTTAAAAATAAACTGCATTATAACAGAGTAACTTTGAAACATAAAAGGGGAATTAAACGAATGAAGATAAAAACAAGTGTAATTTAAATGTTACTTCTAGGGAAAATTTATGTAGAACTGTGGTTTACAATAATTGTTGACATATTCCCCTAAGTACTGTGTCTGTGATTTTTCATGGTATCAATCATTTAAAGCAATTTAGGTAATAACATTCTGACATGCATTTCTGCTATTTTATTTACACCATTTGCCTACATCATTGTAATGCAGTACCTTTCTGATTTGGTACAGTAAATGCACTCTGTAATATCTATTATGGCATGGTCAAAGGATAATTTATTGTCAAATAGAAAAATAGGTCAACACTAATGTCACTTGATGATCAACCCTCCCCCCCCACCCCGCCCAAGTTTAATAAAACATCTCACCAGTATGCATTCCAGTGCAGTGGTTGATATTTTATTAGGACTACCTGGCTATAGCAGTAGTGTAATTACTGAGCTGTCAGAGTGATAAGTGGGATTAATGGCAGCCTGATGCACTTTAGTCTGCAGAGCGCTTAGAGAATTGCAAGATGGTATTATTATCAGAGTCTGCCCATTCTGGCATATTCATGGCACCAAAGGAAAAAAAAAAGAATGCTACAATTCAGGTTTGCATTGCCCTGCCTCATTAACATCTGACATTTCCAACAGCTGTTATTTGTGAACTAGCTCAATAATAAAAAGGGAATTATTTGGTAAAGAGGCTTAATAACCACAACTAAAAATCCTTACATTGTCAGTGCTGTTAAGTGAATCTGTTTGTGTTGAATTTAAGATTTCTCTAGAAGAACAGGGAAATACACTGTGCATTAATTTGGCTCATTCATATCTGCTGACAATATAACTTTATTTTTTAATTGCCTTATTCAAGATGGGTGTTAGAAAAAAGAAAAGCAGAAAACTTGTGACTTCATTAGGGATAAGCAGAATCTATATGATATAAATATGATATATATACACATGTACAGATACATACACATATGTATACTTATACATACATATACACACACACACATGCATACACAATGAAAAATAAGTACATTTGTTGCTTTAGTACTGTGAATTGCCAAATAGTTTTAAAACTGTTGAAATGACTTTTTAAAATGAATTAGAAGATATTTAAGATGGCGTATTATTTGCTAAATTTTTAGCTATTTTATTTTACTACATCATAGGAGATCCTTTCAAATCACTAATAATGTTCAACATATTTATCCATGTGAAGATAACACATATAATATCATCTCATTTCAACATCATAGACCAAATAGACCATGCATTATGCTCTGTTTGCACTGTTGTGCAGTGTATGCTGCTGATTACACTTTCAAGAATTTCTTTTTGAACTCAGTGACAGTGTTTTAGGGGAAAAATCATGAGTATGAGAAGATAGGAATTCAACTAAATGATAGATGTGAATCTAACAATGGCATTTAGAGAAATGATAGGGGAGAGGTTTAATGACTACATTTCAGAGAGGACAATTGATTATGAAAAGCCTTCGGTACTCATTGTGTAAAATTTAATTTAGAGAGAAGGGTAAGGGCACAAACCAGAGAAAAGAGATCAGATTTAAAAACAAGATATTAATTAGGTGCTGAGAAATTGGTTCAGACAATGACGAGGACTCTCCTACTCACAAAAGAATGACAAGGAGACCGGTATTGTTTTCTCAAGGAAATGAAGCAAGGTCTTTACACATGGAAGTAGATAGAAAATGAGCTAGCTAGTCACCTTTGTCACTGAGCAGTGTAGGATTCATTCTTAATGAAATTCTTGGAGAATTCTGGTCTTCTGACAAATGTGGCAGTGGTATATCTTTAAGTTTTAGATCTCCAGCCTAATTCTTCTCTACTCCTGCTCTCACTGTGTGACCGACCAACCTGGATTAGTTTATGTACCTTTTTATGTTTTCCAGGCCTGGGCACATATTGGGTCATTCTCTTGAGTGACCTTGCACTCCAAATCCCATCCTTTTCCACTTCCCTCGTGCCCATTCATTCTGAAATCTTCCCTTTGAGTATTACTCTTTCCAATGAGCTTTCTCTGCTTCTCTCCCTCCAGCACTACTGTTCCTCTTAAATACTCCCTTAGGATGCTATTTTCACCCAAATTCACATTAACAACTACCATTGCCTTTTATACATGTGAACTTCCTCCAAACTGCAAGGTGCATGAAAGCAGGACCATGGTGGTCTTGTTTATCAGTTTTATATCCTCATATCCCAGGTTCTGCCATGTAACAGGGGCTCATTAGATATTTATTAAGTGGATAAATAAATAACACACATTAATGTGCAAACTAAGGACCGTTCTAGCCTGTGGTTTCAGTCCTGATGTAGTAATTAAACTTGCTCTATGGAACCAACCATGCATATCAGATCACCTCAAAGGCTCCCCCCAAAAAATACAAATTCCGAGGCCAATAACTCAGACTCAGGAGGGGCTCCTCTGTGGAAACTATGACATTTATCAAGCTGGTTCTTAGACACACTAAAGTTTGAACCTATCTCTGGCCGGTTCCCCAGGAAGCAGATTTTGAAATGAGATTAGTACACAGGAAGTTTATTAGAAGATCAACATTTGTATAAGAGTGAAGGAATCAGGATTGGACAGACAGCCATAATAAAGGGTTCAGTGGGTCTCTGCAGACTTGTTCCCAAGTCTGGGCAAAGGTACTGGGCCTCTAACCTCTTCATTGACCTGTAATTGGAAGCAGCCTGCCATTGGAAAGAGAACATGACCTTGGTAAAGCCTGTTCTCTTTGGCTGAGGGTGCAGCAGCAGGGGAATAAATGCTTCGTTCTGGAAGGGGGTGGATCTGGGCTATGCATTGAAGTATGTACTACAAATCCCAGTTGCCATGTGAATAGTTTGTAGGTTAAAAAACATCAGAAAATTGGAGGGAGGGAGAGATGATGGGAGGGAAAGAAGGAGGGAGAGAGGAAAGGTGGGAGACAAAGTGGGAGGGATGAGGAGAGGAAGAAAGATGTAATGAGTGGTAAAATGAGAGAGACTTTGCTTTTGTGTTCGTATAATAATTGTGGTGTAAAGGCATACAAAACTTTTATCATAAAAGACTGCATTCTCTAAGCATTGTCAGTTTAGTTAGAGGTCAAAACAAGACTGGTTTAGTAAATGAGTAAATGATGTATCTTAAATAAGTATAGTCCTCTTAATCTCTAGGAGGAACATGGAAAGGATGGGCAGTTAACCTGAGTGGTGCTATTTTATGCATCTCAGAAGGTGTACAAAAAATGAAACACAGATGCTCTATATTTCCTGCTTAACAAAAGATTTTATACCTAAAAAAAATAGCACTATTTTATTTGTCCTTACTAGACACTAACTTTGAATGGGTATCGGGTACAGAATATATAGAATATTATCTCAGTTACTTTATAGTTTCTTTAATGTGGTCATTTTATTCCTTAGGTGCCTGAAATGTGTAGATGCCCCCTGTCAGAAGAGCTGTCCAACCAATCTAGATATCAAATCATTCATCACAAGTATTGCAAACAAGGTAAATTCAGATTTAGCTCTGCAAATGAAAATAACAGCACTTGATCTTGGTATCTACCTAGTATGACCTGTGATTAAAGCATAAAGCTTGTTTTAGTAAACTGGGTGAAGTATTGAAGATATGATTTCTATAGGCATGTAAAAATGTGGTACATTTTGTTAATTAGTCTCTTCCAAGTTGTGATATAATTTTTAGAAAAATGCATATTCATTGTTTATTGACTTAAAAATTAGTTTTTGTTGAAATTAATGATTTTTTAATCCAAGGCACTCACTGAATAGATTGACTGTAGCTTAAGCTTGCTAAATGCTTAGATAGGAACTGTCATTGATTAACAAAACACATTTCAAATTTGTGAAATATTTTTGTTTTAAGATATGTTTTGGTATTAAGTCTGGCACACTGAGACACATCAAGGAAATGGACTTTTCCCTGTTGCTAAAGTTCAGTTAATTTGTTTAAGATTTGGAATAAATCACAGAGACTAGATAAGAGTTATAACCAAAAAACACCCAAGACCAAAAAATAGACAACGGGTTTTTATGAGCTTTTATATTCCTTTTTGAACAAAAGGAATTTTAATCTTTTTTTTAAACTAATGTGAGAATAAGCCCAGTTTTTCATTCACTAAGTGAATGCTTGATTGAATAATTAATTAATTGTATCTTTTGTTTGTGAAAGGAGTATTGTGAGCTCTTAGCCAAGTGTCTGATGCTTTGGCAAATGGGCAAAAGCTGAAGGAAGTCTTCCCAAAAGGATGCAGAGAATCCTTCTTTTCACAGTGTTTGACGCTTATGTTCTAAAATGCTGTACAAATCCCATAAGTACTCCTTCAACAACCAGCTTTTTTATAAAGATCATTTCTCAATGTCAATTATTTAAAAAAAATATTTCAGGAGAAAAATGGTACATTTCTATAGTTTTAGGATTTCAAAAGAATTAATGTTATTACTTAGGTATATGGTATAGTATTAATCTACATGGACATATTCATTAGGATTTTAAGTCTAGGTTAAATATTTAGATTGAACACTTATTGTGAACCCAGGGAAAATTATTTATGAAAGAAAGCATCTGTCTTACAAGGTTGTGGTACAAACGAAATAATTCTTGTATGCGACCAACATAGTCATTATTTAACAAATATTTTGTTGATGTGGAATTATTAATTTCCCTCTACATTAAGTATGGTAAATATTATACAAGGGCTTACTGTTTTTGTAGCTGTTATTATTTATTGAGTAGCTTCTATGTACCAAACACAGTGACTGTATTGGGTTCCTGCTATGGCCCTGCCTTTTTTTTTTTTTTTTTTTTTAAGATTTTATCTATTTATTCAACAGAGAGAGACACAGCGAGAGAGGGCACACAAGCAGGGGGAGTAGGAGAGGGAGAAGCAGGCTTCCCCACAGAGGAGGGAGCCCGATGCGGAGCTCGATCCCAGGACCCTGGGATCATGACCCGAGCCGAAGGCAGACGCTTAACGACTGAGCCACCCAGGCGCCCCTGCCCTGCCTTTTAAGAGTTCATAATTTATGAGTAAAAACAGATACATTAAAAAAAAAAAAAGAACACCTTAACCATATTGGATATGGCTGGTGCTGCACCATATTGGATGTAGCTGGTGCTGCAATCTGTGCAATCCAGGAAGAGTATTCAGCATGGGCAAAGGCAGCAATGTGAGTGTGTATGTGACAAGTTTGGGCAAATATAATAACTCCAGTGTGGCTAGGGTAGGGCCTAGATTACAAAAAAAAAAAGTGATGGGAAAGAGAGAAAGCAATTAGACTGGGATTCAGTTGTGAAAATATTGTCATTCTATGCTCAATATTTGAGACTTAATCCCATGCATAGTAGAAAATCACCAATGCTTTATATTTGTTTTGTAATTAAGAAGATGAGTTCTAGTTTAGGAAGGGACCTCATTTATTAACTTTATATTATCCCAAACATCTATCATCACAAGACCTTTGTCTTATATGTGAAAATAAATAAATCATGTGAAACTTACATGTGAAATCTTCTTTGTTTAATAATGACTTCATAGAAATGGAATGAAACCAAATGTCCGAAGTTTAAAGACTGAAGTGTTTTGGCTAAAATTATTTCCAAGGTAGCACTCTTGACTTCAAGCATGAGAAGATATTACAGTTATGATCCATGCTAGCTAAATGTCCCCTAGATATTCCAAAATTCAGTGGTGATATTGTAATTCTAATTAGTGTATACCCCATTCATTCAAGGTCTATACAAATTTATAGAAAAAAAAAAAAAGAGCTAAAGGGAATAATGGTATTCTTTGAGAAGTTTATAAAATGTCTAAGCAAGATCAGAATCATCTCTATTTTAGGAAAACTTTCTGTTTCATTAGTTTGTCTGTATTCTTTACTGCCTAATGGAGCATTCTGCTTAGCTATATATTTAAACAGATTTTGATATGAAGAGAAGATATTTGGAGACATTTAATTGAAAATGTGATCTTTTGCCAGGCATTTAGGGAACTGTATCGTTAAGTAGTGTTTTGTTGAAGAATCACTGAAGTAATCATAAAAGGTCAGAGATTCTTGTTCTTTAAAGCCTGCGGCTTTTTAGATATTTACCAGCTGTGTACAATGTAGGCTCTCCCACATTGCTCTGCCATTGGACCTCAACTCAGGAGGGGGATTCTTTCCAGGTTGAGAGGGTAATTGAATCGCCGGACTCAATGAGCCTGTGCCTCTTTGAGAAAAGGATGTCACTTGTATTGTATTGTGTTAGGTTTCTGTGATTCAGGGAGTTTAGGCCAATACTTCCATTCTTTATTTTCTTACAAACTGGATTACAGCTCTAGTTTTCAAAGGTACACTCAATTCTATTGTACCTCCTCAGTCAGTTTTTCTCTGTTTCGTACATGCAGGCTGTTGTTTGCAATTGTATCTCCCAATCGGAAGTACACGTTTCAGAGTCATCAAACTGTGACTACTGGGTTATGTTTCTTGATAGCTTTCCTTTGGGAAAAAAAACAGTACTTTATATCAGAATGCATGAGGTTGATCTATAAATGTAGTGAAAAAGAATGACTGTTTTTCAAAATGTTCCTTCGTTTCATGATGCTTTATTTTAAACAATAGAGATACTTTCTCTTTTCAAAAGTTTCTGTCAAATTGTAAAGCATTGATTTTTCCACTGATTTGTATATTATATAGAATCCGTGTGCCCAGATTTGTGTGGCTTTTATACCTAGATAACTAAATTTAATAATACACATTAGAGGAAAGCTGACTAAATGACTCAATGTAAAGCTCTTCTTTTTGATAGATCCCCCCTGAAAGGATGAGAAGTCAGGGGAGAAACAAAAATGTCACTAGCAGAATTCATTTGATAACCATTGACAACAATATTTTTATTTAAAAGAAGTCATCTTGATATATGTTCATGTGTATATGTGTATGTTTGTACACATATATACACACACATACATATCCCTGATAAAGTGTTACAAAGCAGAAGTGCACTCAATAGATTTACTTCATCCTCCTCTTGGGTTTGCTTTTCAATTACAATGGCTAAGTGGTTTAATACCTTTTTCAAGTAAAATGTTGATCATTTCCAGAATAATTTCCTAAAAACATAGCTCTAATTATATCACTGCTTTATTCAAAAAATGTCAGTGGCTTCCCAATGCCTAGAAACCAATGTCCAAATACATAGCCTATTATGTAAGCCTATTGAGTTTTCTCCCACTATCATGACAGAGAAATAAGGAGATGAAAAAAAAATTAGGAAGCCCACAACTTATTACCCAATAGTATTTGAAAATATGAATATTTTAGATATGTAAAATAAAAAGGTAGTGGTAAGATTTCTTTTGGTATGCAAGGCTAGTTTCCTCACTTGTTTTGCTAAAGGATAACTATGAGTACCTCTGTTCTTTCTAAGAGGACTGTCAGAAACTTACCTCCCTGCTGCCATAAAATGGTGCTCAAGAGAACACAGCTTTTAAAAACTCTGTTATGCGTTTAGAGGGTAAACAAGTAGAGTTGAATATGCCATTTGGCTTAAATAAATAGTTCTGAATTCATGTGTTAATTTCATTTATAGTTGAGATGCCAATATTTGAGTAATGTGAAAAATGTTTTTTTCTAGGACTGGGTGAATTCAAATTTTTACAGCTGCTTTATAGTATGGGTCTGTGTCATTTAGGGTGTTAATCTGAGTGGGTCTTCTGGTAGAGAGTAAAGTACTATACTTCAAATTAGCTCATCCCTAAGTCATAAAATACTGTTTTCTGTCTATTAATTTTATCCTTTTAAAACTTGGTAAGATAGTATTGTTATGCTTTATTAGTCAATATTGGATTAGCTTTACTCACATTTTTGCCAATTTTCATTTTTTTTTTCCTTTTCTTATCTTTTTTTTTTCATTTTGGAGTTGCCATGGGAAAGTGGTTTACTTTTGCTTGTACTGATGTTATTGGAAAATTAATAGAAACCTAATTATTGCTCATTTGAGTGTTATGTGTCTTTGGAGGGGAGCTGTTTTAAAGATCTTTTTATCTTTAGTGTTCAACTGAACAGTGATTTATCTAAGTTGTATTTTTTTTTTAAGATTTTATTTATTTATTTGAGAGAGTGAGTGAGAGAGTACATGGGCAGGTGCAGAGGGAGAAGAAGGCAGAGAAGCAGACTCCGCTGCTGAGCAGGGAGCCTGACGTGGGGCTTGATCTTAGGACGCTGGGATCATGATCTGAGTCAAAGGCAGATGTTTAACCAGACTGAGCCACCCAGGCGCCCCTAAGTTTGGATTTCTTTTTGTTTATCCTGCTTAGTTTTCACTGGAGTTCTTGAATCTGTGCATTGATGACTTTCATCAGTTGGGGGAATTTCTCATTGACTCTATCATTTCCTTATGGAGCTCCTATTAGATATATGTTAAACCTTTTTACTTTATTCTCCAGGAGTGTTAACTTATCTTTTTTTGTTTTTTGTTTTGTTTTGTTTTAATTCATTTTCCAAGCCTGTCCTTAAATAATATAAAAGTACTCATTTTCGTACTCTGGGAGTTCTACTAAACTTTCTCTCTGTCTGATTGTACTGTTGGTAGTGTCTACTGCTTCCACTGATTGTGCTTTATTTCTTCATATGTTTATTTATTTATTTATTTACTCACTCTGCTTTTCTCTGAAGCTTTATATGTAGAAATTCTGTGGGGAGTGCAATGAATACATTTTTCCTTACAAGGGATCTATATCTGCTATGTTCTCAGAGGACCTGAAAATGGGATCCAGTATTCACCTGGTTTAGCAAATGCCTCTAAGATGATTCCACTTATTTTTCTGTCTTATTGCCTTGTCATTTTCTGTCTTGGACATGACAGCTCATGAATATATTCATGATGGCTTTTTAAAAATATTTTACCTATAATTTTACCTTTTTAAATCTACTCTTGTAGCAGATAATTATTTCTCAATACATGTGGAAAAGTGCAATAATTATTTAAGATCTAATGGGTAGTCTAGATTGATTGAAACCCAGATTAGCAAATACTGAAATAATAATTGGGAAGCTATATGAAAGAAAGAAACCTTTGAAAAATAAGACAAAAAGAGATTTGCCACATCAGATCTTAAACTCACTGTAAAGCTTCTATAATCAACATGTAGTGTTGGTACAGGAATACACATTTTCTGGAGCAGATGAAAGTCTGTAAAAAGAAACAAGTAAATATGAGAATGTAATATGTAATGAAGAGTGCATTTCAATTCAGTAGAAACTGATGGGTTCTTTGAAAAATCATTCAGGTATAATTTTGAAATTACTTTAAGAACCCCCCATTAGGCCATGTAACATAAATTTTAAATGGACTAACTTTTAAATATTAAAAAAAAATTAAAAATAATTTGGAAGCTATAAATTATCTGAGAATAAATTTTACTACACACATTTTTATATAAAGCTAACCCAACTTGAAACAAAGTGATTTTTTTTTTTTTACCATGCATTAACTTATGTTATCAAAGTGTTCCTGGATATTTAAATAATAACCTAATCCAGTATACACATAGGCAGATGTCATAAATGTTACATAAGAGGTATACACAAACGATTAATAACCTTATTAGAGATGTCTTACTTCCATATTAGCCAGAAATATGTAAATCAAAGGATGGGATACCACTTTTATCTCATCAGATTGTTGAAGTCAAGAAGTTTAATAACCACTTTTCTCTCATCAGATTGTTGAAGAAGTTTAATAACCTCCTAAAGCTGGAAGGAAACAATAAGCATCACACAGTAGAAATATATTTGTAAATTACCATTTTGAAATATATTTGTAAAATACCATTGTGCCAACAGTGCTTTATTATGTGCTCTTCCTAGAAAAATAAAAATACCACCATGTAATGGTATAGGTACACAATATTTTATTGTAGCAATTGTAGCATCATTTAAAGTAGCCAATACCTGAGACAGCTATAGTGCCCATCATTATGAAAATTGCTTAGTCTGTTTATATTATGTATTATATATTATTTATTATATTTTAATATTTATTATGTTTAATATTTTGTGTTTATGTATAATATGTTTATGTTTATATTATGTATAATATTTATTTACATTTAATATTTATATTATGGAATGTTGTGAGACTATTCTTAAAAATATATTATTATTATATTTATTGACCTAGAGGGATATCTCTCTTAAGTGAAAAAAAGTAAGTTGCATATTAATATGAATAACATATTATCTTTAGAAAAAAATCCAATTTATATATAAGGAAACATGGCATAGAAGGATATAATTTAACTTTAGTTTCCTCAGGTGGTTGAGGTTGAAGGAGGGTGAAGAGAAGTTATTAACATTTTTCTTAGAAATCTCCATATTACTTTACTTCTACAATGAGTATGTATATTTTTAAATAAAAATAATAAGTTAAAGTCACTAGTAACATAATATAATAAAGCAGAGAGGTTAAAGTTTTTATTTTGGTGTAAAGAGTGAAAAATCCAGACTTTCTTTTTTTTCTCTAAGTGACAATAATTTCAAATCTGCTGAATAATATAGTTTCCCACTGTCCTAAAATGCCACATTTATCATATATTTAATTTCACCTTTATTTAGGTATATTTTCAACCCTCTATTTGTCCTGCCAATCTATCTATCTTTGACAGGACCAAGGTGTTTTAATTACTGTACTGGGTAATATACCTTATCATTGACTAAAGCCATTTCCCTGATAGTATATTAATTTTCAGAATATCCTAACTTTTGTCTGCATATAACACTAAAATGAAAAAAAGCTCTACAAAATAATTATTGAACACTGTGTTCAGACTATAATAAAATATTAATTTAAAATTATTAATGCAAATGTATGCCCATTTCTCCTCATTCATTTATCAATTGATATAACATTAACTGAATATTCCAGAATTCATTCGTTAATTTTAATATATAACTTCCTAGTGTTGAATCTGGCAAATGATAGGATACTAAATTTACTAGTGTTAAAGGACTGGAATATTATTTTCAAAATGTCCCATCTTCTTTAATGTATTCTGCTGAAAAAGATAAATAGATGTTACATTGTCTATTGAATCATTAATGCTTATGCAAAATCTATCTTGTTTCTGTTTTGTAATATATATCTTTGGGCCTTTAAAAGGTTACATTTTTACTTTTAATCACAGCTAATACAATCTGTAATAGTAACGGCTTTTCTTCATATTTGTTTCAAAAGATGAACATTTAGTTCTGGAAAACCTTCTGTAACTCAAAGCACTGTTTAGTCAATTTATTACAAAATGTAAGTGATATAAAAGTAATGTCACTATAACTAAATGATAAAAGATTTCCATTTTACAACTTAAGCCAATTTTATATGAAACAAGTAATACCATATTGTTTGTGGTTGTATGTTATGTGTGGACACATTTAAACATATGCCTTTGTTAATATTTTTTAGAACTTAAATTATTTAAAAGATAGAACAGTTACAATCTAGTTTTATATATGTATGTGTAAATTAAACTGGAGTCACAATTTTTTCTTTAGTGAATCATGACAAAGGAAAATCTTTATAAACACATAAGATACTGGTTAGAATATTTTTTAATATTAATAGGTAAAAATAAATGTAACAGAACCTAGGTGAATGGAATTTTAATTTATCTAGCTATCTTATTGTATAGAAAGGAAATTCAAAACCCATCAAGGCTAAGTGATTTATCCCAGATCCTATAACTACTTGATAGAATAACTAAATTTTCTTGATTTTTTTTCTAGTGTGCTTTTGTCCACATCAGTCTACACAATCTGTATGAATAATGTATGTATATTATGAGTCATTATTAAAATATAAAGTATATAAAATATAAATGTAAAATATATATGTAAAATAGAAAATGCAGGGCATAAAATATAGAGGATATTATATTTATATATACATATAAGCAACATATTTTCTATCATGACAATTTTGTAAGTGCTATTAACATCTTAAATGATAGGTAAAATGTATAACATAGTAGACTTCATCGTTTTAAAAATTTTTTATTTAAAGTCAATTAAGTTAACATCTACTGTATTACCAGGGGTAGAATTCAGTGATTCATCAGTTGCATATAACACCCAGTGCTCATTATACCAAATGCCCTCCGTAATGCCCTTTACCTGATTATCCCATCCCCACCCCCCACCTCCCGTCCAGAAACAGCAAACTTCATCTTAAGGAAATTTGGGTTTAGTTTTCTGAAAACTGGTAAATTGAAAAATGTAGGTAAATTATTATAATCAAAACTAGTTTTACTTTTGAAAGTAGTAATAGGTTTAAATTAATGTACTTGGAATGGAGAGTTTTCTGGTGAATTTATTTGTACCCATTGTACAAATAGTGGCTGATAGCTGGTCTTATGAGCCACAATATAATAACGCAGTATGGTAGACACTGCAGCACCATGTCAATTCAGAAATCTCACATTCTTGTCAGTGAAGAGCAAGCCCTCACAAAATAATCTGACTTTATTCTGTTTGAAAAGAAGAAAACAGGAGTGTTATAGTCTAGTTCTAATAGCATAAATAAAGAAATTTTGCCTTTATTACTAATTATCTTATACATATAATTTTTTACAACAGTCACTGGATTTGTTGTTTTAAATCTTGTTCGAGATAAGTTAGTTACTTTTCCTTGTATAGTTTTTGCTTCTTTCTTGCTATCTTTCTTATTGTGCTTCCTAACATGAATTTTCTTTAATAAACTTTAAAATCTTAAACCTTAGGATTAACATTATAAGAAAACCTTTTTTAGCTAGAAAAAGCCTAGGGGGGATGGGGTGCAGACTTAAATTTATTAAGTCTGTTCTGTGTTGTGTGATGTACTAGGCATGCTACCTGTGTCAGATTAAAAAAAATACTTAGTGCAAATATGATGAGTTAAGAAGGAATTTTGATCTGCATTTTTTTTAAATATTTTTTTTTAAGATTTTATTTATTTATCAGAGAGAGAGAGAGACAGAGGCAGGCAGAGGGAGAATTTTTTAAATAAAATATTTTAAAACGATGAAGTCCCCCTATGTGGGACTTGATCCCAGGACCCTGGGATCATGACCTGAGCCGAAGGCAGAGGCTTAACCGACGGAGCCACCCAGGCGTCCCTGATCTGCATTTTTCAAGTGATGAAACTGAGATTAAGAGATACTAAATTTTACCCCAGTATAATATAAGCAGAATTAAATTCAGAAACCTGTGTGCACGCACCTGTGTGCACCTTCACATGTGTTTCCTAGTTTAGCATCTCAAGGTCAGATAAAAAATTTTTATTTTCTACAAGAATAATTCTTTCCTTACACATTCATAGTTCTAAAAGTCTAATCATATCGTGCAAAACTTTTCTAAAATTTAGTATGTCTGAGATATGAAGGGAAGGTTTTCAGAGTAAAACCAGGCAAACCTATCTATACCCCTCTGTCCCCAGAAGAGTGAATACTGGGAGGGCAGGAGTTTTTGTGGGTTCTGTTAATGATAGGTTCCCACTCTCCTTTGCCAAATGTCTGAAGACCATTGGGTTGTTCACTGAGAGATGGTGATAGCTTGACAGTGTGCCCTGTGCTTATACTTTCTGTATGTACTATTAGGGACATTTTCTATTAAATTAATGTACATTAGCACACTCACCGTTAGACAACTAAGTCTAGAAGTATAAGTAATGTTAATTCACCCTTCTCACACTTGCAAACTTACTGAACTTTCCCAAGTATTTTTTAAATGCAGCAGATTGGAGTTTATCTTGGAAGGATGCTTCCATCTGTGAAAACTCTCATTGGAAAAAGCAAGAACACTTTAAAATAAATCCACCAGCTGTTTTGATAATGTTGTGGTGATATGAAGGTCTGAATATGATAGGACTATTGGTTAAATTCGTTATAACATATCAGATGATAACTGGTTTGTGAGTTTTTCATGTTTCTTGATAATGACTTAAAAACCATTCAATTGTAGAGAGATGACATTAGTACAATTTCAAGTTATAACTTTAAAAATAAAAGGCAAAGAATAAAAGTTAAGGTTGTCTTAAAATTAACCCACACACAAATGGCACATGTTATAGCTTCGAACAAGCTTTTAAAAACCCCAATGAGTAATAGAAAATTCAACACCTGCAAAATATGGGTAAGTTAATGGACTAGAGAACATTCAATGCATGTTCTTTTGTGTTGATATAAAAAAACAAACATATCAAACATCAATTTGTGTTTTAGATTTTTGCTTAAAGGAGTAAAAGTCCTCATAAAACGAATCTGTGCACAAAAGATCAGATATTTAATTTTTATCCCTCCCAACATAACCCTGTACATTTTTCTTCACACAATAGAAGACTAAAATACTTGTGAATGATTGAATAAACTGAAGAAACCAGGTGAAGTGATTGTGTATTTTCTAGAAGGAGACTACTGGGGTATCTTTAAAGTACCCTTCTAAATTTAAATTTTATAGCCTTTGCTTTTAGAAAGGTTTAAAAGCTCGCAGAATAGGAGTCAAACCTCTTGTTTAGAAGGAGAACTCAAGAAATCTCTCCACTTACTTTGAGAGAAAAAAAAATTGATATTGATCTTGACGTTCTTGATGGGAACAGCTGAGGAGGTGTTCCCTTTCTAACAGGTTTCTGAATGTCTTTGACTCTGAATACCCAGCTTCCTACACAGTAGAGTTATCTACCATTTGTTCAGAGTTATTTGTGAGAGGAAGAGTGCAAAGGTGATTTCTGAATCATTGCTTGATGTTGGCTCAGACCATTTTCAAAACCATGTTTGTGTATTCTGATAAATGCTAATGCATTCCTTTTTTAATGTATCATCATGTCTTCTTCACTTTCCCTGTTTTCTCCACTGTCCTGAGAGTTTCCACAGCCTTTATACAATAATCTTCCCAATTAGTCCTTTAATACTAGCACCTTTTATTAAAAAGCTTCAATTAGATACTAAACCCTTAGATTGGAAGTGAAATTTTTCCATAATTTGTTCCAAGCACATTAAAAATATATCTTCTAATCATCATTTCCTAAATGAATCTGTGAACATCTCAACATAATAAAGACCTTGTATGAAAAACCCACAGCTAGCATAATACTCAGTGGAGAAAAACAGAACTTCTCCCCTAAGGTTAGCAACAACGCAAGGATGTCCACTCTCACCACTTTTATTCAACATAGTACTGGAAGTCCTAGCCACAGAAATCAGACAAGAAAAAGGAATAAAGGCATCCACATTGGTAAGGAAGAAGTCAAACTTTTACTATTTGCAGATGGCAATCTGCACATATTATTTTTTATTTCTAAATAATATCATTATATGGATATACTACTTTTTTAGCTCTTCATCAGAGATGGGCATTTAGGTTGTTTCTACATTTTAGCTATTAGGAATACACTACTTTGAACATTATTGTATGAGGTTTTACATGGACATATGTTGTAGATTTTTTTTGGTGTACACTAAAGAGTGGAATTGCTGAATCATATGATAACTCTATTTTTACCCCTGTGAGCAACCGCCAAACTATTTTTCAAAGTACCGACACCATTTTTCAATCCCATCAGCAAGATATGATTGTTCCAATTTCTCCACATCCTTCTCAACATTTTTTATTGTATGTCTTTTTTTAACTTAAAAAATTGTTTATTTTTAAAATTTTTTAAAAAAATTTTCTTCACATTTTTCTTTTAAAGTTTTTATTTAAATTCTAGTTAGTTAATATACAGTGTAATATTGGTTTCAGGAGTAGAATCATAGTGACTCACCACTTACGTATAAGATCCAGTGCTCATCTCAACAAGTGCCCTCCTTAATACCCATCGCCCATTTAGCCCTTCTTCTGCCCACCTCCCTTAGTTTGTTCTCTGTAATTAAGAGTTTCTTATGGTTTGCCTTCCTCTCTCTCTGTCTTTCTTTTTTCTTTTTCCCCTTTGTTCATCTGTTTTCTTTTTTTTAATCTGTTTTATTTCTTAAATTCCACATATGAGTGAAATCATAGGGTATCTGTCTTTCTCTGACTTATTTTGCTGAGTGTAATACACTCTAGCTCCATCCACATCATTGCAAATGGCAAGATTTCATTCTTTTTGACGGCTGAATAATATTCTGTTGTATATATTATTATGCCTTTTTCACGGTATCCAGCCAAATGGGTTAAGAAGTGGTATCTCATTATTTTGACTAGCATTTCTCTGATAGCTAATAACGTTTAGCAACACTTATGCTTATTGGCCATTTGTATGTTTTTGGAGAAATGTTCATACTAATCCATTGTTGATTTTTTAGTGAGTTATATTGTCTTTTTTGTTAGTGAGTTATAACTCTTCATATATTTTAGATGAAAATTTCTTACCATATATGAACTTTTCCTGTTCTGTGGTTTGCCTTTTAACTTTCTTGGTGGTGTTCTTTGTAGCACAAAAGCTTTTAATTCTGATGAAATCCTGTTCATCTATTTTTGTGTGTGTGTGTTGTTGCTTGTGCTTTTGTTGTTATGTTGTTATAAACCATTGCCTAATCCAAGGTCTTGAAGATTTATTGCTATATTGTCTTATAAGAGTTTTAAAGATTTATCTCTAACATTTAGACTTGTAATCTATTGTTAGTTAATTTTTATGTATGTTGTGTAATAGGGATCAACTCCATCCTTTTGCTTATGGATATTCAGTTATCACAGCATTTCTTAAAGAGAATATTCTTTCTTTATAGAATTGTCTTGGAACCCTTGTCAGAAAACAAATTGAACATAAAAAATGAGGGTTCTGTCTAGACTGTCAATTCTGTTCTGTTGGTCTGTATGTGTGTTATTATGCCAGTACCACACTGCCTTGATTCCTGTAGCTTCATAGTAAGTTTTGACATCAGGAAATGTGTTTCCTCCAACTTTGTTCTTATTTTTCACAGATGTTTTGCCTACTCTGGTTCTGGATCTCTTGGTTTTTCATATGAATTTTAGTCAGTATGCCAATTTTTGCGAAGAAATCTGCTACGATTTTGATAGGGATTGCACTGAAGCTGTAGATAAATTTGGGTAGTAGCATTATCCTAACAATAAGCCTTCTAATTCATAATCATGGGCTGTCTTTCCATTTATCTAGGTCTTCATTAGTTTCTTTCAGCAATGGTCTGTTTTCAGAACATATGTTTTACACAGTTTTGGTAAATATAGTCCAAATAATTTGTATTTTGATCCTCTTAGAATTATTTTTTTATTTCATTTTTGTTTTGTTCATTGCTTTATACATTGTGTGTAGAAATAAAATTGATTATTGTATATTGATTGATCTTACGCCCAACATGCTAGCTACAGTCATTATTAGTGCTGTATTAGTCAGGGTTCTGCATAGAAATGGAATGGAAAAAAAAAAAAAAAAAAAAATATATATATATATATATATATATATATATATATATATCAATGTCCAAACTCCACCAGGCAGGCTCCAAAAGGGACAGATTTTCTTCCTGTTGCCTGTTCTTGTGCTGTTCAGGTCCTCAGTGGGTTGGCTGATGTCCACCCAGTTGAGTGATAATTGGGGAAGGCAATCTACTTTGGTGAGTCCACCAATTTAAAAAACTAATCTCATATAGAAATGCCTTCTTGTACCCACCCCAAAATCATGTTTAATATGGGCATCCCATGGCACAGTCAAGTTGACACATAAAATTAAGCATCATAGTGCTAATAGTTTTTTAGTGGATTTTAGGATTTTCTATATACAAGGTCACTTCATTTACAAGTAGAAATAGTTTTACTTCTTACTTTCCAGTTTGAGTAGCTTTTATTTCTTTTGTTTGCCACATTATTTGGATAAAACCTCCAGTACTATACGGGATAGATGTGCATCCTTGTATTGTTCCTGATGCTAAGGAGAAAACATTCAGTTTTCAGCATAAAGTAAGATGTTGGCTGTGGTTTTTAAACAGATGTCCTTTATTAACCCCTAAAATGAATTAATGACTTTATGTTTCTGGTCTGTTGTGAGTTTTTATCATGAGAGGTATTGATTTTGTCAAACACTTTTCTGCATTTTTTGAGATGATCCTTTGATTTTTGTCCTTTATTCTACTGATGCAGTGTACTATATTAATTGATTTAGGGAATGATAAACCAACCCTGCATTCCTGAGATAAATTCCATATATATATTTTGGAATTATTTGTGAAGAATTGGTATAAATTGTTGAATACTTGGTAGAATTCAACATTTAGGCCATGTCAGCCTCAAATGCTCCTTGAATCACCTTTACTATCTTACTGATTCCTTATTTAATGATTCCTTATACATTAATGAGTCAAGTGAAATCTTTGATACATGGTCCTTCTCTATGTGTAAAGGAATCCTGTCTTAACTTTTGAAAAGTATACTTTGACAGCATAGTGCTTTACTGTTGTCCTTTACCAGTGACACCAACAAAGACTTTCACAAAGACAATGGCAAATATGACCAAATTTAAGGAAAGAAACAGATTAATCTTAAGATAAAAAGACTTTTACCTTATAATAACTTCTCATTGAATTGATGGAAAGATCAAAAATACGGGAAATATACCAAAAAATCGTCTAAGAGGGATGCCTGGTGACTCAGTCGGTTAAGCATCTGCCGCCTGCTCAGATCATGATCCCAACGTCTTGGGATCAAGTCCCACATAGAGCTCCCTGCTCAGCAGGGAGCCTGCTTCTCCCTCTGATGCTGCTCCCCCTGCTTGTGTACTCTCTCTCTCTGACAAATAAGTAAATAAAATCTTTTTAAAAAATCATCTAATAAAGTATAAAGTGTAATTAATGAGCTAGCTACATGCTCTCCAATTTATACTGAAAAGAGCTGTGTTTTACATCAAGATACATATTAAATCTGAAAAATAATAATGTAACTAAATTTTATAACCTATTCAGTATTGAACAGTATTCTTTATTTTTTAAAAGATTTTATTTATTTATTTGACAGAGAGATAGAGAGCACAAGCAGGCAGAGCAGCAGGCAAAGGGAGAGGGAGAAGCAGGCTCACTGTTGAGCAGGGAGCCCGATGTGGGGCTCAATCCCAGGACCCTGGGATCATGACCTGAGCTGAAGGCAGACGCTTAACCGACTGAGCCACCCAGGCACCCCTGAACAGTGTTCTTTAGTATTAGAGTTTATCTTGGTCTTTATGAGTATGTGGTCATATATATGGCTTTGAATCCTGGCTCTGCCACTTTATATGCTCTATGATCCTTTGGCAAATTATTTATCCTTCCTACCCCAGTTTCCTTATTTATAAGTTGAATTTAATAACACATTCCTATTATGTATTCTGAAAATATGTACTGAAGAACCATTCTTATGTGTTAGACATTACTGTTGGTTGCTAAGGAGACACATTGAATAAGACAAATACTGTTAAACCACCGTGAATACTATTAAAACCATGCAGTAAGATCTATTTTTATATGTTTTATTCAATTATGGAATGCCAGTTTGATTCTTTATAAATAGATCACAGTATTCTGGTTATATTTTGAATTGTTTCATCTATTTTGTTTGTCTGTTCTTTTTCTAAATTTTCATGAAGATTATTTTCAAGTCTTTTTCTGCTAACTCCAATTTCTGTATCAGACCTGTGGGTCTGCTTGACTGATTCATTTTTTCACTGATTATCAGGCATTTAATTCTGTCTTGTCTTATGCTTAGAAATTTTTGATTAGGTGCTGGACATTTTATATAAGATGATTGATGATAAAGATTAAATAAAGGTCTGGCAAACTGCTGGTAATGTACTAAGGAGTCAAGAAATAGTTAAGGTTATTTCTGTTGTTTATTATCATCAGTATTCTATAGTCTCTAGGAATTTATATTTATGATTGAGGTTAGTCAGGGAGCAATGTGTGTGTTTTCAAAGACCTTAAAAAGTATTGTAAACAAAAGATAAAGGAGAATAAATATAGTAGTTTCATACCATTAACTGCATTCTATCATCTCTTTAACATATTTTATAGCAGTTTTGTATTTACAGAAAAGTTGTGAAGATAGTACAAAGAATCCCTATATAGACCTGTACATTTTCTCTATTATTAATATCTGACATTACTGTAACACATTTATTATAATTAATGAAACATTGTTTCTGTATTATTACTAACTAAAGTCTATGTCTTCTTCAGATTTCCTTAGTTTTCATCTAGTGCCTTTTTTCCTTATCTAGGATCCTGTTCAGAATAGCATATGACATTTAGTTGTCATGTTCCCTTAGGGTTATCTTGAGTTTTTTATTTTCTCAAAGTTATCCTTATTTTGATGTACTTGACAGTTTTGAGGAATACTGGTCAGGTCCAGGTCTTACTTTTAATTAGAGAAAAAAATAATCCCCATCTATTCAAGTTATTCATTCTTAGTCAATAATGATATAATTGTACAATGTATGAACAAGTTTGGTTCTAAAAACTCGATAGAATGAGTAGGGTTTTAAGTTATTCTATAATAATCAAAGAAGTAATGAGAGATGAGCATGTCAAGGTCTCATCCAGGAGTGCCTGTAAAATAAGTTTCATATGCATCTTTGGTTTATAGTATGTAATTGAAGGATGATAATCAACACAGAGTGCCATATATATAGTCTCTCTGGACAAGCCAGATTAAAAAAAGGGAAAGAGGGTCCTAGATGCTTTTAATTTAGTTAAATGGAGGATAACTTGAGTTTAACCTTTTTGTTTGTTTTTTTAAAGTTTTAAGATTTATGTTTTAAGTTTGTTCAATCTACCTAACTTACCTTTTTTAAAAATGAAAAGAACAGTTCTTGTCAGGGTATAGTTAGATGCCTTGTGAAAGAAAACTGTTTACAGAACATTTATATTTTAAATTTTGATTTTCCAAAATTGATTAATTGTTCATTTATGAATACACCATATATTGAATATTCCTATATGTCAGGTACTCTGCTAGTTATTACTTGATGTTTTCTGATGGTAAACATTATTGTAACCTCTCTATCTTATACATGTCTTAATCTTCAACTCAATTACCTAATAAAAAATTGGGTCATATTTTGAACGTTTAAGGTACATTGTTACATAATAAAATTTTATTTTATTCTATTTTTCTAGAACTATTATGGAGCTGCTAAGATGATTTTTTCTGACAACCCACTTGGTTTGACCTGTGGAATGGTATGTCCAACTTCTGATCTTTGTGTAGGTGGATGCAATTTGTATGCCACTGAAGAGGGACCAATTAATATTGGTGGATTGCAGCAGTTTGCTACCGAGGTATGTAAGCTGTACATACTGCTTTTTTTTTTGCCCACCCCTAAAGTACAAAAATCTTAAAGTTACTTTAATTCTTGGTGCTCTTTTGATATCCAACATTTTTAATATAATACATAGTTAACGTGTATTGTTTTATGTCATAAATAATATTTTTATTCAACAAGGGCTACAAAAATTAAACTTCATAAAACCCTGTGTCAAATTAATTGCAATCCCAGAAAGTCATTAAAATATTCTGAGTGAAAGTTATATAAATTAGAGGGCCTGAAAAGAAATTTATTCATTAACTCTACATTAGAGTGTGACAAGGGGACGCCATTATAAAAAGGCTATCTTGCCTGATTCTTTTTCCTGAAATTCTCTTTAACCTTTACAGCTTGAAATAATACATCAGCATTATTTTGTGATTTTTTTTTTTTTTAGTAGTAGAGGTTAGAGAATTTTCAAAAACCCTAACACTGAATAATATTCTTTAAAATTAAATTTTATAAACTTTTAGAATAGGAGCAGGTGTGTTATTTGGATACAAACTTATAATAAAATGAAAGCATTTAATCATACAAGTTTGATTCTTAGCTTTCTCTTTTATAAATCCTTTGTCAGTGACTGATACTCTGGGACATCTTATGCTCTCTGGTGTCCCCTCTTTGGAGTCAACTACCAAGTTACTTTCTATGTATCATTTAAATGATCAACTTATATCGAGGTTACAGTAAGATTGTATAATCCTCGTGGTCCAGTTGGCTAGAAGGCCAAATTAAATATCTGTCAACAGTAGTTTTTTACTTAATAACTTCCCTATCTGGTTTTGTCAACTCAAACACAATGTATTCTTTCCTTTTAGGACCCTTCCCATAATGTCCCTCAAGGTTAAGTCTCACTTTGCTCTTAGTAATAAATCAAGGTTATTCCTTCTCTGCTTTCTGACAAGTTAATTCTAAGCAAGGGCTCCTAGGAATGAGAAAAGAGAAACAACTTGATGTTGTGAGTTGTTGCAATAAATTATTGGATTTAATTTCTTTTCTTACCAAATTCAAAATTGCATTAGGCTTACCTGACCATTGTAAGGTATGATCTTTACAACCTGGGAAAATCCTTAGTTATTGATAGAGAAGATTAACTTGAATTCTTCCACATCTTTCTTTGGGGACTCCTTGCTTCTTCACTATAGCAGGGCAAGCTTGCAAGGATGTAGCAAGTGAAAGGGCATACAATATGTATATGAACTAACGCTGCATTTCAAAACAAAATAAGTTAAAATAATAATATTATGTGTTGATGACCTGGATGATAGAGAGACACTATTCCTCCGAGAACTCTCACTTGTTGTTGATTTTAATTGAGGTATAATTGACAAACATTATTATAATAGTTTCACGTGTACAACATAGTGATTCAGCATTTCTATACATTGTAAAATGATAATTATAGTAAGTCTAGTTACCACCTGTCACCATACAAAGTTAATGCAATGTTATTGACTATATTCCCCATGCTGTACACCACATCCCAATGACTTATTTATAACTAGAAGTTTATACTTCTTGATCTGCTCACCTACCTGCTCAGCACCCCTTTGCTCTGGCAACCACCAGTCTCTTCTCTGTATCTCTAAGTCTGAGTTTTTTTTCATTATGTTTGTTCTGTTTTTTTTAGATTCCACCTGTAAGTGAAATCATGTGGTATATGTCTTTCTCCATCTCACTTATTTAACTTGGCATAATACTCTCAAGGTCCTTCCAGGTTCTAGCAAATAACAAGATTTTGTTCTTTTGTATGCCTAAGTAGTATTCCATTGTATATACATGTTACAGTTTCTTTATCCACTAACCTGTTGATGGACACATAGGTTGTTTCCATATCTGGCTGTTATAAATAATACTGCAATGAACATAAGGGTGCATTTCTTTTTGAATGAGTATTTTAATTTTCTTTGGATAGTTACCCAATAGTTGAATTGCTTGATAATATGGTAGCTCTGTTTTTTAGTTTTTTGAGGAACCTCCATAATGTTTTCATAGTGCACCAATTTATATCCCTACTAATAGTGCACAAGGATTACCTTTTCTTGTTATTTTTTTTTTCTCTTTTTGATAAAGGCCATTCTGACAGGTGCAAGGTGATATCTCATTTGGTTGATTTTCATTTTATTCATGATTAGTGATATTGAACATCTTTTCATATGTCTGTTGGCCATCTGTATGCCTTCTTTGGAAAGAATGTCTATTCAGATCCTCTGCTTAATTTTTTAACTGGATTGTTTGGGTTTTTGTTGTTGTTGTTGAGTTATATAACTCAGTGTATATTCTTTATATGTTGTGTTCTTTATATATTTTGGATATTAATCCCTCATTGGATATATGTTTTACAAATATCTTCTCCCACTCAGTAGGTTGTTTTTTCATTTCGTTGATTTTTTTTCTATGCAGCTTTTCAGTTTGATATAGTTCCATTTGCCCATTCATTTATTTTGGCTTTTGTTTCCTTTGTCTTTGGAGTCAAATCTAAGAAAAAATCACTAATACTAATATCAAAGAGCTTGCCACCTATGATTTCTTCTAGCAGTTTTATGGTTTTAGGTCTTACATTCAAGTATTTAATCCATTCTGAGTTTATTTTTTGTGTATGGTATAAGAAAATGGTCCAGTTTCATTCTTTTGCATGTAGCTGACCAGTTTTCCCAGCACCTTTTATTGAAGAGACTGTCTCTTCCCATTTTATATTCTTGCCTCCTTTGTCATAAATTAATTGACTTTATATGTGTGAGTTTATTTTGGGGCTCTCTATTATGTTCTGTTGATATATGTGTCTGGTTTCATACCAATACCATTTTGTTTTGATTACTATAGCTTTGTAGTATAGTTTGAAATCAAGGAGTGTGATACCTCCGGTTTTGTACTTATTTCTTAAGATTATTTTGCTATTTGAGGTCTTTTGTAGTTTTGATTAATTTTAGAATTATTTGTTCTAGTTTTGTGAAAAATACCGTTGGAGTTTTGATAAAGATTGCATTGAGTCTCTAGATTGCTTTGGGTTGCTTTGGGTAATATGGACAATATTTAACAATATTACTTCTTCCAATCCATGAACAAGGAATACCTTTTTGTTTGTGTCTTCTTCAATTTCTTTCATTAATATCTTATAATTTTCAATGTATAGGTGTTTCATCTCCTTGGTTAAATTTATTTTTAGGTATTTTATTCTCTTTGTTGAGATTATGAATAGGATTGTTTTCTTCATTTCTCTTTCTGATAATTTATTGATGGTTTATATAATCAATAGATTTTTCTATATTAATTTTGTATCTTGGAACTTTATTGAATTCATTTATTCTAACAGTTTTCTTTTTCTTGGAATCTTTAGGGTTTTCTATATATAGTATCATATATTCTGCAAATAGTAACAGTTGTACTTCTTTCTTTCCAGTTTGGATGCTCTCTATCTTTCTTGCCTTATTGCTATGGATAGGATTTCCAATACTGTTTGATAAAAGTGGGGAGAGTGAGCATTCTTGCCTGTTCCTGGTCTTAGAGGAAAAGCTTTCAGTTTACACGATTCAGTATGATTTTATCTATGGGCTTGTCATTATAAGATCTTTATTATGTTGAGGTACATTCCTATTATACTGACTTTGTTGAGAGTTTTTATCATAAATGGATATAGAATTTTATCAAATAATTTGTCTGCATTTATTGAGGTAATTATATGATTTTTATCTTTGGGTTTGTTAATGTGATGTATTTCATTGATTGATTTGTGGATGTTGAACCATCCTTGCATTTCTGGAATAAATCCTACTTGATCATGGTGCATGATCCTTTTAATGTATAGTTGAATTCAATTTGCCAGTATTTTTTAAGGATATTTGTATCTATGCTCATCATGTTTAACAGCCTGTAATGTTTTCTTTATGTATATCTTGGTCTGGTTTTGGTATCAGGATAATGGCCATCTCCTAAAATGAGTTTGGAAGCCTTTTATTCTCTTCAATTTTGGGGGGAAGAGATTAGGGAAGGTATGTATTAAAGCTTTGAATGTTTTGTAGAATTAACCAGTTAAGCCATCTGGTCCTGGACTTTTGTTTGTGGGGAGGTTTCTGATTTCTGACTCAATCTCCTTACTAGTAATTGGTCTATTCAGATTTTATGATTCAGTCTTAGAAGACTTTAAGTTTCTATGAATTTATCCATTTCTTCTAGTTTGTCTGTTTGTTGGCATACAGTTGTTCAAAGTAGTTTCTCATGATCTTTTGTTTCTGTGGCATGTTGAAATTTCTCTTTCATTTCTGATTTTATTTATTTGCTCTGTCTTTGGTGAGCCTAGATAAAGCCTTGTCAGTTTTGTCCATCTTTTCAAAAAATTAGATCTAGTTTCATTGATCTTTTCTATTGCCTTTTTTTAGTTTCTATTCCATTTAATTCTACTCTGATCTTTATTATTTCCCTCCTTCTAATAACTTTAGGCTTTGTTTTTTCTTATTTTTGTAATTTCTTTAGACATTAAATTGTCAGTTAGAGATTTTTCTTCTTTCTTGAAGTAGTCCTGTATTGTCAACTTACTTCTTAGAACCACTTTTGAGGCATCTCATAGATTTTGGTATGTTGTATTTCTGTTTTCATTTGCTCTAGGTATTTTTTTTTTTTTTAATTTCTCCATTTTTTCTATGACCCAGTAGTTTTTCAGTATCATGTTGTTTAATTTCCATGTATTTGTATTTTTTTTTGAGTTTTCTTCTTGTAGTTGATTTCTAGTTTCATACCATTGTGGTTCAAAAAGTTGCTTGATATAATTTCAGTCTTCTTTAATTTATTGAGACTTATTTTGTGGCCTACCGTGATGCATCCTGAAGAATGTCCCATGTACATATGAGAACAATGTGTATTTTGCTGCTTTTAGATGTAATATTTTGTAGATATCTATTAAGTTCATCTGGTCTAATGTATCATTTAAGACTGATGTTTCCCTATTGTTTTTCTATTTAGATGATCTATCTATTGTTGTAAGTGGAGTGTTAAAGTACCCTATTATTATTTTATTGCTGCAGATTTCTCTTTTTAGGACTTTTAATGCTTGCTTTATATATTTTTGTGTTTCTGTGTTGGATGCATATATATTTATAAATGTTATATCTTTTTGCTGGATTGACTCCTTTCTTATTCTGTAGTACCCCTCTTTGTCTTTTATTACAGTCATCGTTTTAAAGTCTCTTTTTTTTTCTGATATGACTATAGCTATACTTTCTTTTTATTTACATAGAATATCTTTTTTTATACTTTCTTTTTTTTTTTAAGATTTTATTTGACAGAGAGAGAGACAGCGAGAGAGGGAGCACAAGCAGGGGGAGTGGGAGAGGGAGAAGCAGGCTTCCCGCTGAGCAGGGAGCCCAATGAGGGGCTCGATCCCGGGACCCTGGGATCATGACCTGAGCCGAAGGCAGATGCTTAATGACTGAGCCACCCAGGCGCCCCATCTTTTTTTATATTTTCACTTTCAGTCCATGTATCCTTACTTCTGAAGTGAGTCTCTGATAGGCAGTATGAAGATGTGTCTTGTTTTTTACCCAGTCATCCACTTTATGTCTTTTGATTGGAAAATTTAGTCCACTTATGTTTAAAGTGTTTATGATAGGTATGTACTTATTGCTATTGATTTTATTAATTGTTTTTTTAAGATTGTTTATGTATTTCCTTTCTGTATCTTTTTTCTACTCTTTCTCTCCTTCGTGGTTTGTTGATTTCCTTTAATGTTATGTTTAGATTACTTCCTCATTTTTTGTGTATTTACTCTACATTTTTGATTTGTGGTTATTTTAACATTCACATATATCATCCTATGTATATTACAATTATTTTAACTTGATAGCAAAGTAAGTTTGAACACATGCCAATACTCTACATTTTTACTCTCCCCAGCACATTTTATATTTTTATTGTTACATTTTACATTTTTTTATTTTGTGTATTAATTAATTATTATATTTAATTTTACTATTTTCATGTTTTAACCATAGGAGATATATGTGATCACTCTATTACCTTTAATGTATTTACCTTTTCCAGTGAGATTTTTACTTTTGTCTGTTTTCCTATTATTAGTGTCATTTCTTTTCAGCTTGAAGAAGTTCCTAAGGCTCGTTTAATAATGCTGAGGGTTTTTTTAGCTTTTGTTTGTATGGAAAAGTCTTTATCTCTCTCTGTCTCAATTCTGAATGATAACCTTTCTGGGTAGAGTATTCTTGGTTAGAAGTTTTTCTTTTTATCACTTTGAATTTCATGTCACTTATTTTTGGCCTATAAAGTTTCTGCTGAGAAATAGCCTTATGGGATTTTCCTTGTATGTAGCAATTTGATTTTTTTTTTCTTGCTACTTTTAAGATTCTCTATTTATCTTTAACTTTTCACATTTTAATTATAATGTTTCTTGATGTAGCTCTCTTTGGGTTTATCTGAATTGGAAATCTCTGGGCTTCTTGACCTAAATGTCTTTTAGGGACCTTTTCAGCCATTATTTCTTCAAATAAATTATTTGCTCCTTTCTCTCTCTTTTCTCCTTCTGCCAATGCCTTCATCTCCAGGGAGAGTTTCCAGTATCCCCTGTCTCTCCAGCAGGTGTTTTTAGATTAGGAAATGAATCTCTTCACCTATGGTAGACATGCTTTTCAAACTGCTATTTTTTCATTGGGTTTCAGGGTTAGTGGGACTGCATGTGAGTCCTTTAAAAGACAAATCTCAATTTTCTATATCATTTTAGGTCCCTTGGATTTTAGCCCCTCTGGTTTTCTAATTTAGGTGTTTTGGGGGTTCATCTCTTTGGTGCAGATCCCAGGGGTTGGGGTACTTGACGTGTGACACTAACCCTTCACTCTTCCAGGGGACGCACTATACTGGTGAGATCCCTCTATATTGTGTGTTGCTGCCCCAGGAGTAGGTTTTTTTGTCGAGACCATATCTACCTCTTCTACCTGTCTCAATATGGTCTTTTTAACCTTTGTTGTCGAGAATAAGTTCATCTAGTATTTTGATCTTTTTCAGAGGGAAATAATTCATATGTAACTTTAGATTTGGTGTGTCCCTGGGAGGAGGTGAGTTCAGGATCTTTCTATTCCACCATCTTGCAGAAGTCCCCCTTTTTCAACCCTCACTTGGTTTTAAGGAACTACTTCCACCCCATCCCAAA
This sequence comes from Phoca vitulina, assembly GCF_004348235.1. Classification (NCBI taxonomy): domain Eukaryota; kingdom Metazoa; phylum Chordata; class Mammalia; order Carnivora; family Phocidae; genus Phoca; species Phoca vitulina. The sequence continues at coordinate 20,538,243 of NW_022589705.1, forward strand.
GCAGTTTTTTGTTTGTTTTGTTTTGTTGTGCGTGTGCTTTGTTTTGTTTTTTAATTTAAGGCATAGCATAATTTAGGATGGCATTAAATGCATTGCATGAGAATTGTGGAGTTTAAAATAGGAATGTATATGGGGTGCCTGGGTGGCTCAGTCATTAAGCGTCTGCCTTCAGCTCAGGTCATGGTCCCAGGGTCCTGGGATTGAGCCCTGCATGGGGCACCCTGCTCAGCGGGAAGCCTGCTTCTCCCTCTCCCACTCCCCCTGCTTGTGTTCCCTCTCTCGCTGTTTCTTTCTCTGTCAAATAAATAAATAAAATCTTTAAAAAAGTAGGAATGTATCTTACTTTTATATTTCAATTATACTTTATAAAACAGTGACTTCAAATATATCTGTCAATTCATAAATAAGTCTTGTAATGGAACTATGAGGAAAAGCTCTCTCTTTTTTTAAGTAAACCTCTTATGGCAAGATACTTTAAAAAGTTTTGTTATTCATAAGTCAGTGGGTGGTTTACTTAAACTTACCCAGCTGTCAGTGTTATGAAGATAAGCAAAAGACAAACAACATATTGACTGCCTGTGAAAAGAGAAAGTAGAATGTGCAAAATACCATTATTGTTTCAAACTACTAAACTATTGATACTTAAGATGAAGCAGAATATGTTGCAAATAATTTTATTTATTTTGGTTGTTTGATAAAACAATGATTGATTTTTGACCTTTAAAGAAATACAAATCTGTTTTTCAGCCAAATTAAGGAAAGGTTAGGAAAGCAGGCTAAAATAGTAAGATATTTTTCAAAATTGCTTTTCCTGTAATTTATAAGTGATTTTAAAAATATCAACTTTGTAGTTTGCCATTATTGGTTAAATCCATACCTTTTACTTTTCTATTTGAACATGGGCATATGGAACATAGAGATCATAATAGAAAACAAATAAATCACACAAAGAATAGCCTGCAGTAGAATCAGGAGACCAGCTGCTTTTTTCTTGTTGTTGTTCTGTCTTGTCATTATTATTCAATCCTTTGCTATCCCCACATCTGCAGTGACCTTGCTTCAGACATTTTTGTGTGCCTATGGAACAAATAGGCTATGGGGTCATTCTGACTCTCTAGGAGGCAGTTTTTCCTAGTTCAATTAAGTATAACAATATTGCCTCAATAAAATAACTTGAAAATAATAGTCTGGTGTGGATTCTCTTTTCAATCTCAGGAGGGTTTTAAAATTTTTTTACACAAATGTGGCCCTTAAAAATTTTATTTTGTAATGTGTTTGAGTATGTAATTGAATTTTTAAGAAATCATTACATTTATCACATGTGTAGACCAAAGAGACTTTCATTGTTTCTCAGATTTAACTAATGAATTGTTATAAAAGGAGAATGAAATGAGAACACATCTTTCTACTCATTTTCTAAAGTTTGAAAAATAAACTATAACTACATATTTAGCTGCATGTTAAATCAGTTCCCTTCTGCTGATGTTTACTAGTTATGCAGGCAATTTAAAGAAACTAAAATTAAAAGTTCAAGGTTCTGAAATTTGACTTTAAATGTTAAGATGAATGAGGGACATAAGATTACTACTTAAAATTGCTGCCTCGGTTATGAATTTTTAGAAATACATTAGATTATGGAATTGTTATCTAAAAACATTATTTGGTTTTCACAATCAACATTCTATGAGATTATCTTAATACCTATTAAATACACTGTTTTATGAGGTTTATACTTCTTGACACTGCACTTTTAGTTTTGTTTTTATACTTTTAGTTAAGAATGGAACTGATAAATGGAATTCTAGACTAAATCAGGTGACTCACTGAGAACAGAATTACTCTTTAGATTTTTTTTAACTGTATCTCTTAGCAGGTTTTTTATATCACCTTTCATTTGATATAACCCAGTTCTTGTCTCACCATCATACACTATTTATACACCATCATATACTATTTGTTTTTATTTCTATATTTTACTGGTTAGACACAATTCAAATCAAATTGATCAGTGCCTATAATACAATAAAAAATACTGTAATGCAATTCAAACAGCCAGGTGTTACAAGCCTACACTAAGAGATACCTTACAATTATTTAAATTACATCAACATTTATATTTTGCTTGAATACTACAGTAAATATTTTGGAGAATTGTGAATGAAGGAGGAACATGATTACTCGAGTTAATTGTGATTTAATAGGACAAATATTATTTCTGTCATATCTTCATTTTGAACATGGAGGTCACTAAAAGCCTTAACATTTTGCCTTCTACAAGCATAAGTGAAGAGATAATAGAGATATGTATACTAATATATAATAGCGTATTGCATGTTCTCTCTCAGGTAATGTATTTTTGTGGTACCTTTTATCTATCAAATAGAAAAGTAGAGACAAAGAAAAAGAGTAAGTGTAATTCTCAAATTACAGCCATTATCCAAAAAATGTACATAAACTGTGAGATTGGATATACTCTGTGTGTTATGTTGATTGCTTTATAAGTACGATAAAATGACTGAGATACTTTAGAGAGTGAGCAAGGACATTATTAATAATTAATTCAGTGCAGTGGGCACAAACCAGGATTATCCCAGGCAGACTGACTTGTATGAACGTCCAGTGTAATAAGTTCCCATTAGGTAAGGATTCAGTTAATCAAACATTGAGGATTGATTAGAATTAAGTGTTGTTGTAAGCTGTTTCTGGACTACAGGTCCTGAGAAACTACATGCCTCTCAAGAAATAATACAAGCCAACAACTAAAATTTTGTAGCAAACTTAATAATACATACTGCACTTACATTAGCATCCCTGGACTGATAATTCAATCTTCATTAGTTTTTGTCACTTGGTTTTGGAGGTGATAAGACCTTTGTACAAACAAATTTAGAAAAAAAGTTGTAGCAAATAATCTTAACAATTGCATAATTTTGGTAACTTTCAAAGTTATTACCCCCAAATCTCTGAAACATATTTTTATGTCTTAAAGCTATAGATGGTAATAAATAGTTTTAAAATAAACTAAAATATTGTGATGAAAATCATCTAGCAATTTATCCAGTCCTACAGTTTTATTATCAATCACTATGCCAGCACTGAGTATTTTTAATAGATTTCTAAAGCTTTTTGGAGAAGAATGTCAGATATTTAGTGAAATCTAGCAAGACATTATTATTTTCTATTAACTACTAAATTAAGAACAAAAGGAGAGACACAAATCAAGCCTTAACAGATATTACTTGTATTTTCATCCCTGAGAGCAACACTTGACCAGGGTACAAACTATTGATTTTATTAATGTGTAATGTATATTATTCATGTACATCTTATTTCTCCCATAAATAATTATTATTTTTTTGTACAAACAGTATTCACAAACTGCTAGTAATACTGGTAATAAATAGAAGAGGTATAGAGAAATTTTATTCAAAGACAATTCAAGTTTGGGACAAAGAGGGAAGTGTGAGATATCATTAATCTAATACCTATTCTCTAATCCATATTCTATTTATAAATGACCTGCAAAAGGGATTAACCATGGCAGTTTATCTTCATTTTAGATTAGATACATTAACTGATAGATTTTATTGACCACTTTGCCAAATTGTATCATAAATGTGCTAGACTCATTCCTAAATTTACTTATAGACCAGCTATCATCAAATCAGGCTTAGGCTCTCCAAATTAAAATAAAACTTTAGATATAATCTTAAGCTTCAGGGCCCTTCATAAAATAGGCCCCTTTCAAGGCTCTGTATTTAAATTTTATAGTAGTGCTTTTTTGTAATTTTTCATGGAAGGAACCCAAAGTTTATCATCTTAGGACCCACAAACCCTGGGTCCTGGATCTACAATACTCCTTCACTGGCCAGAAAAATAAAATAATAAATAAAATAAAAGCTTTTTAGTAACGTGCATAAACAAAGAAAACAATCAACATATGCTCATCTTAACAACCTATTTTAATATAGTTGCTTCATGTCACACAAAAACCTCATTTTGTGAGTTGTGAGGTACAGTGACTGAGGGAAATGTTGCTAAACCAACAAAGTGCAATATTGTGAACTTGCAGCCAGAAAACCTGGGTTTAGAGTGAGTTTGCATTGATGACTTATAACAATATCTGCAGCAAGTGAGAGATTGTGAAATGATGGAAATTAAAGCACTAGCTTTGTATTCTAGATCTGCCTTTATTACATGTGAATTTGGGGTATTTCATTAATTTCATGGAGCCCCTTCTTGCAAATAATGGACATGATCACATTTACCTGAAGGGTTATTTTCTTTATTTTTTTTCCTCTTTTTATTTATTTATTTATTTATTTATTTATTTATTTATTTATGTATTTATTTATTTTATTCCAATCTTTTTTATTAGTTTTGATGTAGTGTTCCATGATTCATTGTTTGCGTGTAATACCCAGTGCTCCATTCAATATGTACCCTCTTTAATACCCATCACCAGGCTAACCAATCCCCCCACCCCCCTCCCCTCTAGAACCCTCAGTTTGTTCCCCAGAGTCCATAGTCTCTCATGGTTCGTCTCCCCCTCCGATTTCCCCCCATTCATTTTTCCCTTCCTGCTATCTTCTTCCTTTTTCTTTTCTTTTCTTTTTTTTTTTAACATATTATGTATTATTTGCTTCAGAGGTACAGGCCTGTGATTCAACAGTCTTACACAATTCACAGTGCTCACCATAGCACATACCCTCCCCAATGTCTATCACCCAGCCACCCCATCCCTCCCAACCCCCACCACTCCAGCAACCCTCAGTTTCTTTCCTAAGATTAAGAATTCCTCATATCAATGAGGTCATATGATACATGTCTTTCTCTGATGGACTTATTTTGCTCAGCATAATACCCTCCAGTTCCATCCATGTCATTGCAAATGGCATCAAATTCCTTTTGATGGCGGGGCGCCTGGTGGCTCAGTTGGTTAAGCCACTGCCTTCGGCTCAGGTCATGATCCTGGAGTCCCGGGATCGAGTCCCACATCTGCTTCTCCCTCTGACCCTCCCCCTTCTCATGCTCTCTCTCTCTATCTCATTCTCTCTCTCAAATAAATAAACAAAATCTTAAAAAAAAAAAAATTCCTTTGATGGCTGCATAATATTCCATTGTATATATAAACCACATCTTCTTTATCCATTCATCTGTCGATGGACATCTTGGCTCTTTCCATAGTTTGGCTATTGTGGACATTGTTGCTATAAACATTGGGGCGCATGTACCCCTTCGGATCCCTACATTTGTATCTTTGGGGTAAATAACCAGGAGTGCAGTTGCTGGGTCATATGGAAGCTCTATTTTCAACTTTTTGAGGAACTGGCATACTGTTTTCCAGAGTGGCTGCACCAGCTTGCATTCCCACCAACAGTGTAGGAGGGTTCCCCTTTCTCTACATCCTCACCAACATCTGTCATTTCCTGACTTGTTAATTTAAGCCATTCTGACTGGTATGAGGTGGTATCTTATTGAGGTTTTGATTTGGATTTCCCTGATGCTGAGCAATGCTTAGCACTTTTTCATGTGTCTGTTGGCCATTTGGATGTGTTCTTTGGAAAAAATGTCTGTTCATGTCTTCTGCCCATTTCTTGATGGGATCATTTGTTCTTTGGGTGTTGAGTTTAATAAGTTCTTTATAGATTTTGGGTACTAGCCCTTTATCTGATATGTAATTTGCAAATATCTTCTCCCATTCTGTCAGTTGTCTTTTGGTTTTGTTGACTGTTTCTTTTGCTGTGCAAAAGCTTTTTATCTTGATAAAGTCCCAATAGTTCATTTTTGCCCTTGCTTCCCTTGCCTTTGGTGATGTTTCTAGGGAGAAGTTGCTGCGGCTGAGGTCGAAGAGGTTGCTGCCTGTGTTCTCCTCTAGGATTTTGATGGACTCCTGTTTCACATTTAGGTCTTTCATCCATTTTGAGTTTATTTTTGTGTGTGGTGTAAGGAAATGGTCCAGTTTCATCTTCTGCATGTGGCTGTCCAATTTTCCCAACACCATTTGTTGAAGAGACTGTCTTTTTTCCACTGCACATTCTTTCCTGCCTTATCGAAGATTAGTTGACCATGGAGTTGAGGCTCCATTTCTGGGCTCTCTATTCTGTTCCATTGATCTGTGTGTCTGTTTTTGTGTCAGTACCATACTGTCTTGATGATGACAGCTTTTATAATAGAGCTTGAAGTCCGGAATTGTGACCAGCTTTGCTTTTCTTTTTCAACATTCCTCTGGCTATTCGGGGTCTTTTCTGGTTCCATACAAATTTTAGGATTATTTGTTCCATTTCTTTGAAAAAAGTTGATGGTATTTTGATATGGATTGCATTACATGTGTAGATTCTCTAGGTAGCATTGACATCTTCACAATATTTGTTCTTCCAATCCATGAGCATGGAACGTTTTTCCATTTCTTTGTGTCTTCCTCAATTTCTTTCATGAGTATTTTATAGTTTTCTGAGTACAGATTCTTTGCCTCTTTAGTTAGATTTATTCCTAGGAATCTTATGGCTTTGGGTGCAGTTGTAAATGGGATCAACTCCTTAATTTCTCTTTCTTCTGTCTTGTTGTTGGTGTATAGGAATGCCACTGATTTCTGTGCATTGATTTTATATCCTGCCACTTTACTGAATTCCTATATGAGTTCTAGCAGTTTTGGGGTGGAATCTTTTGGGTTTTCCACATAAAGTATCATATCATCTGCAAAGAGTGAGAGTTTCACTTCTGCTTTGCTGATTTGGATGCCTTTTATTTATTTTTGTTGTCTGATTGCTGTGGCTAGGACTTCTAATACTATGTTGAATAGCAGTGGTGATAGTGGACATCCCTGCCATGTTCCTGACCTTAGGTGGAAAGCTCTCAGTTTTTCCCCGTTGAGAATGATATTCACTGTGGGTTTTTCATAGATGGCTTTTATGATATTGAGGCATATACCCTCTGTCCCTATACTCTGAAGAGTTTTGAACAAGAAAGGATGCTATACTTTGTCAAATGCTTTTTCTGTATCTATTGAGAGGATCATAGGGTTCTTGTTCTTTCTTTTATTAGTACCAATTGTACCACATTGATTGATTTGTGGATGTTGAACCAACCTTGCAGCCCAGGGATAAATCCCACTTGGTCGTAGTGAATAATCCTTTTAATGTACTGTTGGATCCTTTCGGTTAGTATTTTGGTGAGAATTTTTGCATCCATGTTCATCAAGGATATTGGTCTGTAATTTGCCTTTTTGATGGGTTCTTTGTCTGGTTTGGGGATCAAAGTAATGCTGGCCTCATAAAATGAGTTTGGAAGTTTTCCTTCCAGTTCTATTTTTTGGAACAGTTTCAGAAGAATAGGTATTAATTCCTCTTTAAATGTTTGGTAGAATTCCCCTTGGAAGCCATCTGGCCCTGGGCTCTTGTTTTTTGGGAGATTTTTGATGACTGCATCAATTTCCTTAGTGGTTATAGGTCTGTTCAGGTTTTCTATTTCTTCCTGGTTCAGTTTTGGTAGTTTATACATCTCTAGGAATGCATCCATGTCTTCCAGATTATCTAATTTGCTGGCATAGAGTTGCTCATAAAATGTTCTTATAATTGTTTGTATTTCTTTGGTGTTGGTTGTGATCTCTCCTCTTTCATTCATGATTTTGTTGATTTGGGTCATTTCTCTTTTCTTTTTGATAAGTCTGGCCAGGGGTTTATCAGTCTTATTAATTCTTCCAAAGAACCAGCTCCTAGTTTTGTTGATCTGTTCTACTGTTCTTTTGGTTTCTATTTCATTGATTTCTGCTCTGATCTTTATTATTTCTCTTCTCCTGCTGGGTTTAGGCTCCATTTGCTGTTCTTTCTCCAGCTCCTTTAGGTGTAGGGTTATTTGTGTATTTGAGACCTTTCTTGTTTCTTGAGAAAGGCTTGTATTGCTATATACTTTCCTCTTAGGACTGCCTTTGCTGCATCCCAAAGATTTTGAACTGTTGTGTTTTCATTATCATTTGTTTCCATGAATTTTTTAAATTCTTCTTTAATTTCCTGGTTGACCCATTCATTCTTTTTTTTTTTAAAGATTTTATTTATTTCACAGAGCGAGATACACAGCGAGAGAGAGAACACAAGCATGGGGAGTGGGAGAGGGAGAAGCAGGCCTCCTGCAGAGCAGGAAGCCCGATGCGGGGCTCGATCCCAGGACTCTGGGATCACTACCTGAGCCGAAGGCAGATGCTTAACGACTGAGCCACCCAGGCGCCACCGACCCATTCATTCTTTAGTGAGATGATCTTTAGCCTCCATGTATTTGAGTTCTTTCAGACTTTCCTCTTGTGATTGAGTTCTAGTTTCAAAGCATTGTGGTCTGAAAATATGCATGGAATGATCCCAGTCTTTTGGTACTGGTTGAGACCTGATTTGTGACCTAGGATGTGATCTCTTCTGGAGAATGTTCCACGGGCACTAGAGAAGAATGTGTATTCTGTTGCTTGGGGATGGAATGTTCTGAATATATCTGTGAAGTCCATTTGGTCCAGTGTGTCATTTAAAGTCTTTATTTCCTTGTTGATCTTTTGCTTAGATGATCTGTTCATTTCAGTGAGGGGGTTGTTAAAGTCCCCCACTATTATTGTATTGTTGTCGATGTGTTTCTATGCTTTTGTTATTAATTGGCTTATATAATTGGCTGCCCCCATGTTAGGGGCATAGATATTTACAATTGTTAGATCGTCTTGTTGGATAGACCCTTTAAGTATGATATAGTGTCCTTCCTCATCTCTTATTATAGTCTTTGGTTTAAAATCTAATTTGTCTGATATAAGGATTGCCACCCCAGCTTTCTTTTGGTGTCCATTAGCATGGTAAATGGTTTTCCACCCCGCCACTTTCAATCTGGGAGTGTCTTTGGGTCTAAAATGAGTCTCTTGCAGACAGCGTATCGATGGGTCTTGTTTTTTTTTTAATCCAATCTGATAGCCTGTGTCTTTTGATTGGGGCATTTAGCCCATTTACATTCAGGGTAACTCTTGAAAGATATGAATTTAGTGCCATTTTATTGCCTGTAAGGTGACTATCACTGTATATTGTCTGTGTTCCTTTCTGGTCTATGTTACTTTTAGGCTCTCTCTTTGCTTAGGGGACCTCTTTCAATATTTCTTGTGGGCCTGGTTTGGTGTTTGCAAATTCCTTTAGTTTTTTTTTTGTCCTAGAAGCTTTTTATCTCTCCTTCTATTTTCAGTGACAGCCTAGCTGGATATAGTATTCTTGGCTGCATATTTTTCTCATTTAGTGCTCTGAATATATCATGCCAGTCCTTTCTGGCCTGCCAGGTCTCTGTGGATAGGTCTGTTGCCAATCTAATGTTTCTACCATTGTAGGTTACATGTCTCTTCTCCCGAGCTCCTTTCAGGATTTTCTCTTTGTCTCTGAGACTCTTAAGTTTTACTATTAGTGTTGGGGTGTTGACCTATTTTTATTGAATTTGAGGGGGGTTCTCTGTGCCTCCTGGATTTTGATGCCTGTTTCCTTCCCCAAATTAGGGAAGTTCTCTGCTATAATTTGCTCCAATATACCTTCTGCCCCTCTCTCTCTTTCTTCTTCTTCTGCGATCCCAATTATTCTAATATTGTTTCATCTTATGGTATCACTTATCTCTTGAATTCTGCCCTCGTGATCTAGTAGTTGTTTATCTCTCTTTTTCTCAGCTTCTTTATCCTCCATCATTTGGTGTTTTATATCACGAATTCCCTCTTCTGCCTCATTTATCCTAGCAGTTAGAGCCTCCATTTTTGATTGCACCTTATTAATAGCCTTTTTGATTTCTACTTGGTTAGATTTTAGTTCTTTTATATCCCCAGAAGGGTTTCTCTAGTATCTTCCATGCTTTTTTCAAGCCCAGCTAGTATCTTTATAATCGTCATTCTGAACTCTAGTTTTGTCATCTTACTAATGTCCATATTGATTAGGTCCCTGGCAGTCAGTACTGCCTCTTGTTCTTTTTTTTGAGGTGAGTTTTTCCATCTTGTCATTTTGTCCAGAGGAGAAGAGATGAATGAGAGAACAAAATGCTAACAGGGTAACAATGACCCCAGAAAAATATGCACTAAACAAATCAGAAGAGACCTGAAACTGGGGAAAAGAAAGGGAAAGAAAGAAAAAAGAAAAAGATAAAAACAAACAAACAAAAGAACAGAATATGATCAAATATGATCAGGCTGGTGCGTAGATCAGTGCCACAGACTAGATTTTGGGTGTATTTTGGTCTGTTAGGAGAAAGTGCCTCCCAAAATTTTAAAGAAAGAAAAACTTATATATGTACAAAAATAAGGGTAAATATTATGAAAGGATTGAATATGACTGCAAAGATGAAAATTATAAAAGATTTTATAAAAGGAATTGATAAGAAAGTTGAAAAAAGAAAGAGGTTTAAAAAAAAAGGAGAGAATGTAATCAGGCAGGAGACTAGAACAAAGCCATACACTAGAGATTTAGGGTACTGTTAGAAGAAACTGTATCCCAAAATTTTAAAGAGAGAAATATATATATATATATATATATATATATATATATATATATACCAAAAATAAGGTTAACTAGTATGAAGGGATAGAATATGACTTTATAAATGAAAAATAAAAAAGATTTTTTAAAAAAGGGATTGATAATATGTTGTTTGAAAAAGGGAAAAAGAAAAATTCCAAAAAAAAAAGAAAAAGAAAGTTAAAAAAAAATTAACTTTGAAAGACTAAAGAGTCATGGGAAAAAAGCCATGAATTCTATGTGCAGTATTCCCCTAGTGCTGGAGTTCTGCTGTTCTCATTGATCGGTAAACTTGGTCTTGGCTGGCTGTTCTTGCTGATCTTCTGGGGTAGGCGTCTCTTGCGGTGGTTCTCAAATGTCTTTGCTGGAGGCGGAATTGCCCCGCCCTTGTGGGGTCCGGGCTAAATAATCTGCTCCGGTTTGCTCTTTGTAGTTTTTGTTCCCTGCAAGCTTTTCATACAGCTTTGGAGGAAGAGTGAAAATGGCGGCCTCCCAATCTCTGTCCAGAGGGGCCAAGAACTCGGGCCCCACTCCTCAGTGAGCCCTCAGATATCAGCAGTCACTCACTCCCATCTCCCTGGTCTCCGAACGCACTCCATGCTCACCCGGCCTGTGACCGAGTGTTTCTATCTCTGGCACAGGACCCCGTGTGGAGTCTCCAAAACCCAGCAGATTCCTGCTGTGGGCTCTCATGCTGCTCCTCTTGGGGGAGGAAGGGGGGTCTCCCTGGATCTGCCGCTTTTGGGTCCCTGCTGGAAGAGCAGTGGCCCGACTGTCCCCCGGCTCACGGTTTATGGCAACCCCGAGTTGAGAGCCCACTCCTCGGCTCCGTCTCTGTAGCCTGCTTTCCTGCTCCGATACCTGGGAGCTCTGCCGTACTCAGGCACCCCCAGTCTTCCTGTGACCCCGAGGGTCCTGAGACCACACTGTCCCAGTGAGGATTCCACATCCTGCTTAGCCACTGGAGCAATGTCCCTCAGCGGAGCAGACTTCTAAAAGTTCCGATTTTGTGCTCTGCTGCTCTATCACTTGCCAGAAGTGGCCGACGGAGGCCCCCTCCCCCTCCATCTGTCTTCCCGAATATCACCTTGGATTCACTTCTCTGTATGTCCTACCTTCCAGAAAGTGGTCGCTTTTCTGTTCAGAGAGTTGCTGCTATTCTTTTCTTCGATCTCCTGTTGAGTTCATAGGTGTTCAGAATGGTTTGATCCCTATATACCTGAATTCCTGGGACCAGACGAAATTTAGGTCTCCTACTCCTCTGCCATCTTGCTCCTCCCCTCCTCTTTTTATTTTTATTTGCATTTATTCTGTGCAGAATTTACTCCTGGGCCATAAGTTTTTGTTTCTTCAGTTTCTTCTGTGATATCTTTTTCTTCTGTGCAACCTCCTCTTCTGGTTTAGGAACAATTTGCTCTTTTTCAGTAAGGATCATCTTGATGTGGCAGGGAGAGCTCACATGTGGGTTAATCTGACCATGAGCCCTGTATGTTCTACGCCGCATCTTGGGAGCTTTGTTCACCTGGATGTGCTCAATGACCAGAGAATCGACATCTAAATTCTTAAGTTCAGCATTACTCTCTGCATTTTTAAGCATGTGCAGTAAAAATTCAGCAGTCTTCTTGGGCCACCAACCCCCTGTCCAGCCCCACTGTTTGGCCTGGGCACACCTACGAACTCCAGCATTGTAGTGACGGAATGGCACACACTGCTTCTATAAAGTGACGTCTTTCAGATACTTGGTGGCTTTTTGGATATGCATACCCTTGATGGCCTGGGCAGTTTCACATGTGTTCTTAAAGTGAACATGAAAATTGAACCTCTTGATTTACATTATTTCGTAGGGTTTTCTGGGTCAAGCAAATAGTGAACCATTTTTAGAGGTCACCTCAGGCCGCTTAGGGGAAGAGGAAGAGTGGTGGCTCCTCCTAAAGGGTTATTTTCAAGATTAGTCAAGTTCTAAGTGAAGTACCTAACACTGTCCAGTGCAATAGAAGTTTGTTTAATGTTAACTATTTTTTAATCAATTTGATCCTTAGTTTCCTCATGTCTGAAATGGGAAAAACATTAACTAGTCTTCATGTCTCAAGGGTGGTTTATCAACATTTGAAAGTCAGATATCACAAAAATGCATTGAAGTGCTATACAAGTATGGTGTACTTTTATAACTCTACATCCAATATATATACTCCTGTGGGCTGCTTACAGTTTAGAATGATGTAGTTTTATTGGTTTGAGTTTTAACAACTTAAAAATATGTATTTTCACAAATATACTTGATGAATAGAAGTATAAAATAGTAGCAAGCAGTGATATTATACCAATATGGATCACTTGTAAGAGGCATGAGTTAAGATTTAAACCACCCATTTTACTCCAAAGTATAATGATAAATGAAATATAATAAGCACACAGTAAAAGTTAATAGCTGAAGTAAAAAGGAATGTAAATACCTTTTGGGGCCAGAAGTGTAGAAACGTTCAACAGTGAACAAAGGACTTGGGTCTCTCTCTGCTAGGCTCTGCATAAATAGTCAGGAGCTGCTGGGGAATTTTACTGGTGTAGGGTACTAAGTACCCAAAACATTATGAGGGGTAGAAAACAAGACTCACCTACCCCTGGTAGAAAGTTAAATAAGTAGGTGCAACTACTTTGGGCCTGGGCCTTATATGAAGCTTCTGAGAGAAACAGAGACAGCTGTGACCCAGTGGTTTAAGCATGTGCCTAGTGACACAGTAACTTGCTTCTGTGATATGTCTAAGTAGTGCCTGGGGACTGGAGCTCTGGGCTTCCAGTACGAAACCTGGTTGTGTAGTTGGGAAGAGGGAGAGGTAAGGCTGTTGCAGGTTGGATGTCACTACATACTTGATATAAGAAACAAGAGCAAGTGCAACAACAGAAAAATTCCACTTAGGATAAGTCAAACAAAAAGTTCAAAACTACATTAGAAGAGCTAATGCTCCCAGTGATAATCAAGACTCAACCCAGAGATGATGACTGTATCCTACTGAACCACAAATAATACCATAATCGGGTCTTTTAAATAAATAAGCATAAAACAATAGCCATGAAAATAAGATAAAATTATGTATTAAAAAAAAACCAACAATGAGTTTGGTATGAAAAATAGTTGATTAGAAATATTCGGTGAAATTACAATATCAATAAGAAGTTAAATTTTGAAGTAGATATAGACACAGATGTAATTGGTAAACTAAAAAAAAACAAAAAAAGATCTGAGAAATTCAACTAGAGTATAGTAAAAAGATATAAAGAAAGGAAAAGTATAATGGAGAAGGTAAGAAGCTTAGAGGCTCCAGTATACAAAGAGTTCTTGAAACGGAGATTGGCAAAAGCAGTCTTAAAGCAGTTATGTTAGAGAATTTTCCAAAAAGAAAGGAAAAATTTAAGTCCCTCACCTACACCCATGGTTGCAATAATGTGAAATACTGAGGATCACAAAAGAATCAGAGCTTCCAGAAAATTGTAAAAAAAGATCACTTTAAAACCAAATGACAAGTAAACGGACCCCACACTTCTAATCAGCATTAACAGATGTGAGAAACAAAGGGTACAATATTTTTAAAGATCTAAGACAGGACATTAATAAAAATACTTTTCAGACATTTTAAATCTAAGGTGGCTCATTATTTAATTTGTTATTTATAGAGAACTACTAAAAATGAGTTATTCTTTAGTATGAATGAAAGGAACCTGGAATAAAAGAGCGGGTCAACAATGAGCAAAGAAACCAGCAAAATATGATGGTAAAAATAATTAGTGAGTGTAAAGTAATTATAAAACTTATTTTGGGGTGTTAAAAATGAAAACAAATGTTTTTCTAATATTGACAAGGAAGGCATTTGAGGTGGAGGTGGGGAGTATAGTGGGTAGTTAAGTGTCCTTAGGGTCTTCTATGTTGGGAGGAAAAGGGAGTACTTAATAACTTGAGAGTATATTTTTAAAAACATTGAAATATCGATGTTAAAAATTTAAAACTAATCAGAAAAAATATGGAAATACAATCTGTAACTTTCAAGCAATCATAGAAACAAAGAGAGGTAGGTGTGGAGAAAACAATCCAGTGTTGACAGGAAAGCCAAAATAAAACATAAAAGAGAGAGAAGCAAAGAAAAAGCAGAGTAAACAGGAAACATAAAATGGATAGCAGAAACACATCCGAATATATAATTAACTACAATAATTTACATTTGTTAAATTTGTGCATGGAAACAAATATGACTAGTATCGTTTTAAAATAAATCCTATAATCAGCTGTATGATGTCTAGCAAAGAATGACCTTAGCAGAAGGTTTGAAAATAACATGGTTGAAAAAGATATGCTATGCAAACACTAACTATAACAAGTTAATGTAGTGATACTAATATGTAACATAAGTAGAATTTTGAGGGGAAAATATTAATAAAAATAAAGAGAAAAATAATCAAAAAAGAATAAATGTCTTAAAGGATGTAACATTCATAAGCTGTATATATGTTGCAACACAACCTTACCCAAAATTAGTAAGGTTTTTATTTGAATAAGATTCATTAGATTGATTTAATAAATCAAAAGCTTCCTGTAATCCCCTAATATAGAGTGAATACACCTTTTCATACACTTGTGTAACATTTATCAAAATTGACCATGCACTAGGTCAGAATAATTACATATATATTTCCAAATGAGTATATATGACTGTACTTTTTCTACTACATAACTAAATGAGAAATAAAAATATTATAAAAATGAAACAATAACAATAACAAATTTTTGTCTGGGAATTTAAAAAAACACATTTATAAATGATTCATGGTTTAAAGAGGTCATCACAGGGGCGCCTGGGTGGCTCGGTTGTTGAGCGTCTGCCTTCGGCTCAGGTCATGATCCCAGGGTCCCGGGATCGAGCCCCACATCGGGCTCCCTGCTCCGCGGGAAGCCTGCTTCTCCCTCTCCCATTCCCCCTGCTTGTGTTCCCTCTCTCGCTGTGTCTCTCTCTGTCAAATAAATAAATAAAATCTTTAAAAAAAATAAATAAATAAAGAGGTCATCACAATTGGAATTACACAATATTTAGAACTGAATGAAAACTTTTGCTGACAACCTATGAAATGCAGCCAAATTCGCTTTTATATGAAAATTTATTGTGTTAGGTGTGTATAACAGGAAAGATAAAGTGATGTCTATCTTAAGGAGCTAGAAAGAGAGCAAATGGTGTGGGGATGGGTGTGGCAGTGGTGGTAAATTCTAAAAAAGAAGAAAGGAAATGAAAATAATAGAAAAATAACAAAACAGAACATAAAAGCAAAAATAAAGATGATCTACAAAACAGAAAGCTGGCTCTTTGAAAATAGTAAATGCTTATATGGCATATCATATAACAACCAGTGCATTTTAGTTATGATTGCCTTCTAATTACTGTTCTTTTATTATTTTCTTAATCTGTTTACAAGTAGCGTTGGCACCAATCATTACTGCTGTTTTCCAAAAAATCATATAAATACAGAATAAGCAATTGAAGCAGATAGGACTGGGGAGGATCTCTGTAGTCCACCATGTCACCACCACTTCCTTTTGCCCCCCTGCTAACCTCTTGTCCCCTGCAAGCAGTAACGTGGATTGCCTGGTTCCTGGCAGCTTTAGTTTCCAACTCTAGCTTTGAACACACATCCGAGTGACTAGCTAGGTACTAAGCAGTGTCTGGATGCAAAGGATACAGTGATGAACAAGATAGGGATGATACTAGCCCTTGGGGAACTTACTGCCTAGTAAGAAAGAAAGACAATTAAGCGAGCAAATTACAGTGAAGTGCTGAGGAAGCAATGAGACTGTACTATGGGAGCCAGTAGCTAGGAAACCGAATAGCCTAGCAAGGAGGGGAAGTTGAGCTGAGAAGGTGAAATTTAAACTGGGTCCTGAAAAGTGTTCATGAAAGGCAGCAAAGTCAAGAGTGGGTGTGTATTCAAGGCACAGAATAACATGAGCAAATTCTGAAGGCAAAAGAGTACATGTACTGGTTAATTTGAACCTGCATATGGTTTTGGATCAGTAAAGTTTCTCATAACTGAACTACGTACCTATGTTTTCAAATTGTATTTGGTCAACTTTAATTCAATTGCAGCTTCAAATCCCAAATATAACATACAGTATATTTGTAATAAAAATATGAACTGTAATATAAGAATAATAACTTAGGTATCAGTTCCATTGTCTATAAAGTGAGCAATCTTACCTAACTTTGAAGACTGGTAGGACTGGAGATATAAATGTTAAACACCTAGGAGAGTGCCTTATAAAGAGAAGGCATTAATTTCAGGAGGTTATCATCATTGGTTCATTCAGTCTTCACAATAAGTTGCTGAAATAATTATTGCTTCCTTAATTTTAGAGCTGACATTTAGAGAGATGAAGTCATCTCCAAGATAACATGTGACTTTTTTTTTTTCTTTTTTAAGATTTGTCTTAGGTATTATCTTTCCTTCCTTCTGAGTAAGTTTTCTTTCTCATGGCCTCCAAGAGCACCATATGTGAAAATGAAGCCTACATGGGACAGGTTGATTGTAATAATTTTTCTGTTTTTAAGACATGTGAATACTCTGTTCCCCAGAGAGCTATTTACTAGTGAATCTACGTTTTATTCATACTGGTTTCTAGTGCATTGACGGCATGTAAAGATATTTACTGAATTAAAGTGGAAATTGAATGGAACACAGTATTCTGATCTCAAATTACATGGTATTTTTACCATGCCAGAAATGTCTCATAATAATGTTTATTTCAATGATAAGAAAATAATGAAATAAGATCTTTAGGAATTACTAATATATTAACAATTTTGATAACTGAAAAGTTGACATGACATGGAGTTTTTCTTTTTTCCCATACAGTTGAAACAAAGTTCCTACTTTTGGTGTCCCTTGTTTAATGTTGTGAAGAAAACTGTCAGGTAGCCTAAGAATTTTTCTTCTCAAAGGATGACTGCAGTGAATAGTATATACTCAGTATTTCCTTTCACTTCTTTTACAAAAGGAAGCAAGTTACAAAGAAAATTACATAGAAGCCTCTCTTGGAAGGCATGTAATTTGAGGTAACTTACTTTGGATGAACAAATAACAATCTTTCTTTATTTAAAACATTCAAAATGTAACCAGACGGCCATACTACTAATAAATAACTCAAGGAAACTGAAACCAGCAAAATAAAAATCTATTACTTTTATTAAGATTTTTCTTAGACCTCCACTGATAAAATAGTATCTTTTTAGGAATTACCTGAAATTATGTTTTATTTTATAGTGAAAGCAAGTTAAATGCTCACAAAAACATAAACCTCTTAAGAGGTACAAAGAATACAAACGCCTTCACACAATTCATCCTTCAACTATGGAGGCATTCCAAAGTTTCCAGGAATATTTTATTTGTCTTCATTTTGCCATAGTTTATTTTTGCTGTTGCTTGGTTAATAAGAATAAATAGAGTAACTGAGTAAGAATTATAGCTACCAAAAATTTATGTTTATTTTCATTATGTGCCATTTTTGAAAGTAAGAAGGATTAAAATGAGAAAAACTTGCCCTCCAGTCAGAATTAGTAAATATCCTTGCATTTGCCATGTTATGTCCTTTTTAATTTAGAGAGCACTATATAATGATTAGAAAATTATTTTGCTTCTGTCTCCAGTATGTGAGGAGGCTTAGGGGTAAATCTCATGGTCTCTGTATCTCAATCTTCTCATTTCTATAATCAAAATAATCTCTCCATTGCTTCAAAATAATGTGAAAATTATGGACTAGAAAAGTCAAGTCAATTTGAGTGATGAAAGAAATAACACTTTTCAGAGGAGTGAAAGGTCAAAAATCACAGGGTGACTTATGCAAGGAAATCCTCTTTAAAAAGTTCTTCAAGAAGAACATTCACTTAGGGCGCCTTGGTGGCTCAGTTGGTTAAGCGACTGCCTTCAGCTCAGGACATGATCTTGGAGTCCTGGGATCGAGTCCCACATCAGGCTCCCTGCTCAGTGGGGGGTCTGCTTCTCCCTCTGATCCTCTTCCCTCTTGTGCTCTCTGTCTCTCATTCTTTCTGTCTCAAATAAATAAATAAAATCTTAAAAAAAAAAAAAAGAACATTCATTTATAAATAACAGTCCTTCTGTATCAATGAGCAAGAACTATATTCCCTTGATTACTGTTACTCATTTGTTGAGACCTGTCATAGGAGTTCAGCAATTTTGAAATTCATCCAAATCTTGTTGGATGCCTACTATGTGATGGAATTTTCCTATGCCTTCATTACAGGTGGGAGGGAAAAAACACTCTGATTACTTCATAACCTATAGGGAAAGTCAGATTGCAAGCTATGCTAAGTGAAAAAAAAAAAATTATGTAAAATCCCTAACAAAGCATGTAGAAGATAGTCAGTGCTCAGTTACTGGTATCTAAACATAATTTCAACAGCAGTAAATCCAGTAATCAGCCCCAAACTAGCTCCTTTAGGGCTAGTTCAAAGCCCTTTTCACTGTTTTATGTAACACAGTGCTTGTTCATTTTAGGGCCCTATAAATGTTTGTTATATGCTACTGATGAAAAGTAAAATAATCTTAAGATTCTCTAAGTGCATCAGTAGGAAAAGGAACACTATTAAAAGGACATAAATATAAATTATTTTGATTGAGTATAAGATCATGTTCCTCTTCGTACAGCTAACACCTCAGTTTCTCAAGTTGCAGAATAGCATGCTGGGAAACCAAATGGTGTAGTGTAGTGTTTTTCAAAAGCTTCATTAACAGTTGTTGGTTTGTAAGTTTAATTTATTAAGTATAATCACCTTTTGTTATTATTTTTTTAAGACTTTATTTATTTGACAGAGAGAGATAGTGAAAGAGGGAACACAAGCAGGGGCAGTGGGAGAGGGAGAAGCAGGCTTCCCACAGAGCAGGGATCCCCATGCAGGGCTCGATCCCAGGATCCTGGGATCCTGACCTGAGCCAGCAGATGCTTAACGACTGAGCCACCCAGGCGCCTCCACCTTTTGTTATTAGTTGACTATTTTAAGTGTATTAGACTTACAAAAGATAAATTCATGTATTAGTTTTTTTCAGTTATACATTTCCTATTGAAATATTATATGTGCATAGTGATTTCTTACTGAAAATCCCTATAAAAAATTGACAGTAACAGTAAGATTTCAGGCTCTGGAGTAGAATGGTCTTGGGATAAAATCCTTACCTTGTGAAAGTGGCTTCCACATCTGAGAAATGGAAATAATAATTGTACCACCGTAGCAGAATTGTTGAAGACTAAATAAGGTCATTTATATGGTGGTTTAGTATAAAGCCTGACACGTAGTATGTGCTCAATGTATATTGGCCTTATTATTGTAGGGAAATACATATTGAGCATACTTTCCTTGCATCTTTAAATACTTGAATTACTCCCTTGTGATATTGATTAACCTATTTGTTTCCATTATTAACTTGTTTTGGCACTTGAATCTTCTGCTTAAAAAAAAAATTATATCTTAGAAAATTAATCAATGGAATGACAGCTGAAGTTTGTTTTAAAGAAAGGGATCTTTCTCACCTAAAGAGCTTAATTGTCTTGAATTAAGTTTTTGTTGCATTATGAAACAATGGGAATTATACTCCAAGAAAATCTATTAGGAAATATTCTTTTGATATTGTAAACAAGTAGACTTAATATAGCATTTATATATGAATTATTTGTAATTTTAAGTTACATTTATTTGAAGACTGATCTAGTTTTAAAAAAGGAAATTAAAAGTATGCTTTATTACTGTTAATTTATTAACATTCTTAAATTTTATAGATTTGTTTTAACTGACTAACTTTCAGGACAAAATTAATTCATGCTGTTTAATCAATAGTATAAATTACTTTTTTCCACTCATACTATCTATGGATTAGTAGTCTTAAGAAAAAATATCACAAGATTTGTTATTGTAAGCATAGCTCAGCATGAACTTTATTAGATATATTAATTTTATAAAATGACAATTGTAGATGTATAAATAATTGATCCACATCTCTTAGGCTTATAAAGTACTTAGATATATATCAACACCCCCCAAATGTTTATGTAGTTATTTAATTGACTTCCTAGCTAATTTTTAAAAAACATTCTGTAATAATCAGGCAAAATTCATGGAAGTATATTGTGTACATATGAAATTGTTCATTTTGTGTATTTCAGTTGAAAAGGAGTTGAACGCCACTGTTTTATTTCTTTTTTAAGACTGATTTATTTATTTGAGAGAGAGAGGGAGAGTGAGCGCATGAGTGGGGGTGCAGAGAGAGAATCTCAAGCAGACTCCCCACTGAGTGCAGAACCCCACACAGGGCTCAATCCCACAAATCTGAGATCATGACCTGAGCCAAAATCAAGAGTCAGATGTTTAACTGAGCCACCCAGGCACTTAGAATACCACTGTTTTAAAAGCATAGAGGGCCACATACTCGTTCAGGTCTTGAGGAAGTTGGCAAATATAGCTGATATATCTCAAAGTTTGGGCTTTATGATACAACTATGGCAGAAGTTAAAAAAAATTGTGCGAAACCTCACATATTTTCTTGAGTCCAATAATGTGATGAAGCCAGCTAGGATCAGCTCTTCAGAGGGTGAGCTGGTTGTTTAATACAACCATTATGAAAAATTAAAAATTAAATTATATAACCTTATAATCATATAAATCATATTAAAAAGAAGAAATGTAACAAATACTAAAAACTCATTGCTTCATAATTATTTATTTCATTTTTATCTTCATTGTGCTCTTGAGGTTATGTCTATTATATCATATGTTGTAAATTCTAGTTTCTACAATGATGGAAATGTTCTATAAAACATTAGTCACTAGCCACATTTAGTTATTGAGCACTTGAAAAATGGCTGTTATTAAGAACTAAATTTTTATTTTTATTTAATTATAATGAATTTAAATATAAATTTGAATAGTTATATGTGACTAGTGGCTACCATGTTGGACATTAAAAGTTCTACCTCATAGAGTTTGAATAGTAGGTGAATTAGGAAGTAACTTTTGCTATGTAGCCAGGCACTTTTCTAAGTGCTTTATATGAATTAACTTGTTTAATCCTCATAGTAACCCTATGAGATAGATATTACTAACCGCACTTTGAGGAGACAGAGGCATAGATATGTTAAGGGACTTGTTCAGTACCATGCACCATGAGAATAATGGACATCAAGACTCAACCCCAAGTGGTCTAATTTTAAAGTCAGACCTCTAAAAACAAATTACTGTTCTTTGTGATAAAATTCACAAAATTTTGTTCAAACACTCACTTCATTAGAAACTATCAAGGTTGATACAACCTATTACAAAGCCAAGGGAGAATATCCAGTGCAATAAGAAGTTACTTAAAAAAGAACAAAACAGGCAAAAGAATAATATTCATTCATAGATTAGTGTATTGAGCAAGGTAGTGTACTGAGTATTATTAACCAGCTCATGAGCTCCAGAGCCTGGGGTTGCCCATTTCAGAAGTTAATCGTAGTACATGTCTTTCGTGTTATATGAGTTGAGGAGTATGCTTGCTTTCACCCCCTCAAACCCCTGAGAACCTCCAACTCTGTTTTGACACTAGTAGAGGTTCAATAGACATATCTATCTGGCTCAATATTTGATAGTTTTTTATTTTATTTTTTATTTTTTTAAAGATTTTATTTATTAGAGAGAGAGAAAGAACACAAGCATGTGAGGGGCAGAGGGAGAGGGAGAAGCAGACTCCCTGCCGAGCAGGGAGCTCAATTCGGGGCTCGATCCCAGGATCCTGGGATCATGACCTGAGCTGAAGGCAGACACCCAACCGACTGAGCCACCCAGGCGCCCCGTGTATTTGACAGTTTTTTAAAAGAACACTTAAAGCTTCATTGAAAAATAATTAATATGTCCTTAGGTGAAAATTTATATGTATTGTATATTATTGGATAATTACTACTTTATTTGCATACCATTGGGTAGAATTTGTCAGATATGTTCAGTATCTCAAAACTGAACTATCTCTTGCTTCTGGGTGAGTGAGACGAGAGATATTTCAAAAATCCTATTCTATTTGATTGTCACAGCTTAACTTCAGACTATAACGTAAAGTTTTTGGCCTTTAAAGTCCTAAGTAATCACATTAAACTCTCTTATATTGTATAAGATATCAGCAATAAATGATTCTTTTAAGAAAACTTATGTTTTGTGCTTCTAAAATTTGTTAAAATGCAATATTAATTTATAAATGCTACTAAATTTTTGTTATTATTTTTAAGTTTTAATTTTAATTTCAGTTAGCATACACTGTTATATTAGTTTCAGGTACACAGTATAGTAATTATTATATTAGTTTCAGGTACACAGTATAGTAATTCAATACTTCATACATCACCCAGTGCTCATCACTACAAGTGCCCTCCTTAATCTTCATCACCTATTTAAACCATCCCCCTACCCACTACCCCTCTGGTAACCCTCAGTTTGTTCTCTATAATTAAGAATCTGTTTCTTGGTTTGTCTCTCTCTCTCTTATTTTCTTCCTTTGATTGTTTGTTTTGTTTCTTAAATTCCACATGAGTGAAATCATATGGCATTTGTCTTTCTCTGACTTATTTTGCTAAGCATTATGCTCTCTAGCTCCATCTATGTCACTGCAAATGGCAAGAGTTCATTCTTTTTTATGGCTGAATAGTGTCCCTATATATATATATATATTTATCACATCTTCTTTATCCATGGGCTGGTACCATATCCTGGCTACTGTAAATAATGCTGCTATAAACATTGGGGTGCATGTATCCCTTTGAATTAGTTTTCTTGTATTCATTGGGTAAATACCCAGTAGTGTGATTGCTTGATCATAAGGTAGTTCTATTTTTAACTTTTTGAGGAACCTCCATATTGTTTTCCACAGTGGCTGCACCTGTTTGTATTCCTACCAATATTCACAAATGTTCCTTTTTCTCCACATCCTCACCAGCACCTATTGATTCTTGTGTTGTTGATTTTAGCCATTCTGACAAGTGTGACATGATAGATCATTGTAGTTTTGATTTGCATTTCCCTGATGATATGTGATGATGAGCTTTCCATGTGTCTGTTGACCCTCTAGATGTCTTTAGAGAAATGTCTGTTCATGTCTTCTGCCCATTTTTAAGTTGTTTTGTTTTTTGAGTGTTGAGTTTTATAAATTCTTTATAGATTTTGGATATTAATCCTTTATCAGATATATCATTTGCAAATATCTTCTCCCATTCCAGAGGTTGCCTTTTAGTTTTGTTGATTGTTTACTTTGCCATGCAGAAGCTTTTTATTTTGATGTAGTCCCAATAGTTTATTTTTGCTTTAGTTTTCCTTGCCTATGAAGATATATCTAGAAAGAATTTACGGGATGCCTGGGTGTCTCAGTCGGTTAAGCATCTGCCTTCGGCTCAGGTCAGATCCCAAGGTTCTGGGATCAAGACCTGCGTTGGGCTCCTTGCTCAGCAGGGAGCCTGCTTCTCCCTCTGCCTACCACTCCCCCTGCTTGTGCTTGCTCTTTCTCTCTCTCTCTGAGAAAAAAAATTTTTTAAAAATCTTAAAAAAAAAAAAAGAAAGAATTTGCTATGGACAATGTCAAAGAAGTTACTGCTTGCGGTCTCTTCTAGGACTTTTATGGTTTCAGGTCTCATGTTTAGGTCTTTAACCATTTTGAATTTATTTTTGTGTATGGTGTAAGAAAGTGGTCCAGTTTCATTCTTTTCCATGTTGCTGTCCAGTTTTCCCAACGTTTGTTGAAGAGACTCTTTTTTTCCATTGGATATTCTTTCCTGCTTTGTCAAAGCTTTATTGACCATGTAATTTTGCATTCATTTTTGGGCTTTCTATACTGTTATATTGATCTATGTATCTGTTTTTGTGCCAATACCATACTGTTTTGATTACTATAGCTTTGCAATATAACTTGAAGTCTGGAAATGTGATGCCTCTGTCTTTGCTTTCCTTTTTCAAGATTACTTTGGCTCTTCAGGGTTTTTTGTGGTTCCATACAAATTTTAGGATTGTTTGTTTTAGGTCTATGAAAAATGCTGGTGGTATTTTGATAAGGATTGCATGAAATGTACAGATTGCTTTGGGTAGTACAGACATTTTAACAATATTTATTCTTATCTGTGAACATGGAATATTTTTCCATTTCTTTGTGTCATCTTCAATTTCTTTCATCAGTGTTTTATAGTTTTCAGAGTAGAGATCTTTCACCTCTTTGGTTAGGTTTATCCCGAGGTATCTTATGGATTTTGGTGCAATTGTAAATGGGATTGATTCCTTGATTTCTCTTTGTGCTGCTTCATTAGTGATGCATAGAAATGCAACAGATTCGTGTACACTCATTTTGTATCCTGCAACTTTACTGAATTCATGTATCAGTTCTAACAGTTTTTTGGTGGAGTCTTTTGGGTTTTCGATATACAGTATCATGTCATCTGCAAATAATGACAGTTTTACTTCTTCCTTACCAATTTGGATGCCTTTTATTTCCTTTTGTTGTCTTTTACTGTGGTGGCTAGGACTTCCAGAACTATGTTGAATAAAAGTGGTGAGAGTGGACAGCCTTCTCTTGCTCCTGACCCTAGGGAAAAAGCTCTCAGCTGAGAGGATGATATTAGCTCTGCATAAATGGCCTTTATTATGTTAAGATATGTTCTCTCTAACCTACTTTGCTGAGGGTTTTTATCATGAATGGATGTTGCATTTTTTCTGTTCTCTTGAAATGGTCATATGGTTCTTATCCTTTCTTTTCTTGATGTGATATATCACATTAATTGATTTGCAAATACTGAAACACCCTTGCATCCTGGGATCAGATCCCACTTGATTGTGGTCAATAATTTTTTTAATGTATTGTTGAATTCGTTTTGCTAGTATTTTGTTGAGAATTTTCGCATCTATGTTCACAAGGGATATTGGCCTGTAGTTCTCTTTTTTTAGTGGTGTCTTTATCTGGTTTTAGTATCAGGGTAATGCTGGCCTCATAGAATGAATTTGGAACTTTTCTTTTGTCTTCTATGTGTTGGAATAGTTTAAGAAGAATATGTATTAATTCTTCTTTAAATGTTTGGTAGAATTTTCCTGTAAAGCCATCTGGTCCTGGACATTTGTTTATTGGAATTTTTTTGATTACCGACTTAATTTGGTTTCAGTCTGTTCAAATTTTCTATTGCTTCCAGTTTCAGTTTTGGTAGTTTATGTGTTTCTAGGAATTTAACCATTTCTTCTAGGTTGTCCAATTTTTGGTCATACAGTTTTTCATAATATTCTCTTATGATTGTTTGTATTTCTGTGGTTTTGGTTGTTATTTCTCCTTTCTCATTCGTAATTTTATTTATTTGAGTACCTTCTCTTATTTACTTGATAAGTCTGACTAGAAGTTTATCAATTTTATTGATTTTTTTTCTAAGAGCCAGGTCCTGGTTTCATTGCTCTGTTCTAGTTTGTTTTTAGTTTCTATATCACTTATCTCTACTCTAATCTTTATTATTTCCTTCCTTCTGCTGGTATGAGGTTTTGTTTCTTGTTCTTTTTCTAGCTTCTTTAGGTGCAAGGTTAGGTTGTTTATTTGAGATTTTTCTTGCTTCTTGAGGTAGGCCTGTATTGCTATAAACTTTCCTCTTAGAAAAGCTTTTGCTTCATCCCAGAGGTTTTGAACCATTGTGTTTTCATTCTCATTTGTCTCCACGTGTATTTTTAATTTCTTCTTTTATTTCCTGGTTGACCCATTCTTTGTTTAGTGGCGTGTTATTTTATTTCCATGTTATTTGTGGTCTTTCCAGATTTTTTCTTGTGGTTGACTTCAAGTTTCATAGCATTGTGGTTAGAAAAGATGTATGGGATGACTTCAGTTTTCTTGAATTTGTTGAGACTTCTTCTGTGGCCTAATATGTGATCTATTCTGAAAATGTTCCATTTGCACTTGAAAAGAATGTGTATTCTGCTGGGTTAGGATGGAATGTTCTGAATATATCTGTTAAATCCATCTGTTCCAGTGTGTCATTGGAAGCCATTGTTTCCTTGATGATTTTCTACTTAGATGATCTGTACATTAACGTAAGTGGGGTGTTCTTGTTGGATTCCCCCCTTATTATTATATAGTGTCCTTCTTTGTCTCATTACAGTCTTTGTTTTAGAGTTATTTTGTTTGAAATATGTATTCCAAGTCTGGGTTTCTTTTGACATCCATTTGCATGATAGATGTTTCCCCATCCCCTCACTTTCAATCTGCTGGTGTTTTTACATCTAAAATGAATCTCTTGTAGACAGCATGTAGATGGGCCTTGTTTTGTTGTTGTTGTTGTTGTTGTTGTTGTTGTTTTTTCCATTTTTTCACCTTATGTCTTTTACTTGGAACCTTTAGTCCATTTAATGCTAGTAAATGGTAGTAAATTTTAACATAGGACAAAGCTGTGAGTACTGAACTAAATATGAAAGATTAGCATTTATTCAATTCCCAAATGAAATTAGCTATAGCTCTCCCTGGTTATGTTAAAGGTATGTTTTAAATATTGATTTGTGAAAAGTATATGAAATCTTACTTTGTGAAAATGTAATAGACCTCAAATACATTTCTATTAATGATTCAGTAAAATAGTTTATTAACTTTGAATTAGAATTTCATTCTTTTTCAGCTTGCTAAAAAGAAATGAAAGCTAAAAACGTGTTGATTCAAAAATAATATGAGAGATAATCTGTGCTATTTGGATAGCAAAGGAAGGAGCAACAATATATCTGTAATTTGTAAAACCCTAAATTTTGCTGGAAATAAGAAATTATTATATTACTAATTTAATTTAAACTCATTAATTAGTATGTACACCTTTTTTATATAAAAACACTAGAAATTAAAAGATGAAATCAAATATGATGACTACATTTAAAGATCTTATGGTCTAAGGGAAGAACCTGATAAGTAAACCAGTAAAATGTGATGAAGTATTAAGATAAAAATGACAAAATGCTGTGGGGACATTTGTGAGGGCCATTTAGCTTAGACTACATTATTAGGTCATGTAGTACTTGTTGATAATAATCTCTCTTTTTTTTTTTTAAGATTTATTTATTTATTTGAGAGAAAGGGTGAGAGCAGGGGGGAGGGGCAGAGGGAGAGGGACATCGAGCAGACTCCATGCTGAGCATGGAGCCTAATATGGAGCTTGGTCTTACCACCCTGAGATCACAACCTGAGCCAAAACCAAGAGTCAGACGCTTAAACTACAGTGCCACCCAGGTGCCCCATCTCTAATTTTTAAGTGAGATAATTTGGATATTCCTTAAATATTTTGAATGGCTTTACTTCATTCTGAGTAGTTGGGTGATGTATAGGGTAGGAATGCAAGAAAAACATCAAGTCCTATCTCCCTGATCCCTTACTCCCAAGGAAAACTCCCTTTGCCTGAGTTACCTATTAAATGCAAATAACTTTGTGAGATAATCTCTTAAATATTACATAATTAACCCTTAATATGTGTATTTATTCATAGGCTACTTCTATTGACAATCAAGTTTTGATGAGAAGAAAATAGTGAGAAAATTTTGATCCATCTTTCCCACTTTTAGTTCTATTTCTCTTTATAGATTTTGAAATTGTTATTAGGTACCTGTAACTTTAAAATTGGAAAATCTTGCTGGCAGATTGACATTTTTATTATTATTTAACCTTAGTAATGCATTTTGCCTTAAAGTCTAATTTGTCTGATACTGGTGGTATACCTATACCAGCCTTCTTTTGGTTAGTATTTGCATAGAATAACTTTTTTCATCCTTTATAACTTTTTGTGTCCTTATGCTTAAGGTTTATATATAATCTTAATCTCTTAATTGTAATTTTAATCCATTTACATGTAATGTAATTATTCACATGTGTGTATTTATATTGACTATCTTACTACTTGTTTTCTCCTCTTCTACTCTCTCCCTCCACCCAACTATTGCATTAATTTTCTCTCATTTATTTCTTTTGTATTAATAAAGTATTTTTAAAATTTGACTTTTCCCTGAATAACTTAGCTATTAAATTTTTTATTATTCTTTTACTATTCTTTCAGTAGTTACTGTAGACATACAACATGCATCCTAAATTGATTACAGCCCAATAAATATTAGTATTTTTACTACTTCCTAGACAATGTTATGATCCAGTGCACTTTCACTCAATTTAACCTCTAATAATAAACTCCATGTGACATTATTACTTTTTATAGTCAGTATCCTTTTCATTTACCCATGTATTTATAATTCTCAGTGCCCTGTATGCCTTCGTGTATTTCTGTGTTTCTATCTGTGATATGCTTTCTTCCTAAAGAACTTCCTTTAATACTCTTCAGTATTTCTTTTATTGTTGCCAACAAATATTCCCTGCAAATATCTTTATTTGCCTTCACATTTGAAGGATATTTTCCTTCTGAATAGAATTCCAAGTAGAAGATATTTTCTTTCACTGCTCAAAAAAATACGATTTCATTGTCTTCTTTCTTCCATCAATTCTTTTGAGAGGAAAGCTTTCAGCCCTTTTTTGTTGCTGGTTGACAGTACTGCATCTTTGTTTTTTGGTTGTTTTCAGTGTTTTCTTTTTCTTACTTTGGTTCGTAGCAATTTTATTGTGATCTGCATGAGTTTCTTTATATCTACCTTTTTAAAGGTTTTAGAACTTCTTGCCTTCATGTCTTTTATTAGTTTGGAGAAGTTCTTGGTCTGTTTCTCTTGAAAAATTGCTATTGTCTCATTTTCTCTCCTCTCCTTTTACGATCCCAATTATGTATATATTAGCTCTGTTGTCTTTTTTGTCTCATGTTTATTTGTTGTTATTGTTTTTGTTGTTTTCTTCCTGTATTTTCCTGCCCATTTGCTTTTTATGCTTTGGTCTAGATAGTTATTACTGACCCATCTTTAGTTTGCTTGCCCTTTTTTGCTCACCTATCCCATCTGTTGTTAAATACATGTGCTTAGTTTTTATTTTTTTTCCATCTTTCTTTTTTCTTTTCTTTCTTCACTTATTTTTATTCTCATATTTCTTTTATTTTTTTACAATTCCAATTTCCTGGTAAAGTTCACATTCTCATTATGTTGTTTTTGAATATATTAATCCTTGTTATTTTAAAATCTATGTTTGGTAACTACACTTACTGGATTTTGTATGCATCTCTCTCTATTTTTTTTTTTTTATTTCTTGGCAGTTTTTAGTCCTTAGTTGTTGGCAAGCCTAGGCTTTTTTACCAAAAACCAGGCCTTGTATATGAAAATTTATAAATGCTATCGTTAACTTATTATCCTATCATTTAGTAAATAAATACAGTGTGGACTAATCACTAATCACCTTCATTCACAAGGGCTGAGCTGATTCAGGCTGCTTGTCTACCTCTGGTTTGTCCCACTTGTAGAGTGTAGCTCTCCAAGGGTTTCAGCCAATTGTTTGCTAGGGTTCTTCCTTCTTTAGCTATTACTACACTTATTTTTATTTCCTCTGGACCATTAGAGTACAGAAAGTTATCCTCTTCTTCACAGAGATTTTCTGTTTAGATTCCTAGCCTTTTACCCTATGTAGTTCAAAAAGTAAGCTCACTTTTCTGCACTTTCTTCTGGTTCTAATTTCTGGTCTCTTACATTCCCCAAACCCTGTGTCTCTGTAGTCCTGAGAGATTGCCAAAATCTCTTGTTGTCTCTTCTGAGCTGTGGTCCTCTACAAGATTCATAGCCTTCCTCCTTCTGCTATGAAATTGTTGATTTCCCAGGGTAAAAGTAAATCCTGAACTGTAATCTCACTTCTCTGCTGCTATCTTTGCTCTTGAGATCTTGGCCCCTCCAGTCTGGCTTATTACTTCAGGTAGCTCTCCAGTGCTTCCAAAATATTTTTAAAAGTTATCCTTCAAAAGCTAATCTATCATAATCAGAAGCAGATATCAACAAATTATTTACTGAATGTTTTCTATGTGCCAGGTTAGTGCTAACTGCTGGTTGTACAATGGTAACATGATTTTTAAAATACCTAAAACATACAGTTAGTAAGTTATATGTGTGTGTGTGTGTTTATAAATGATATATTTTCTGACTCAAGGAACAAATGTTCTACTGACTAACATGGAAACATGACACATAAACGTTGGTAAGTGGTTATGTTGGAGGCATATAACATATACTGTAGGATCTCAGAGAGGAAGCAGTTAACTTGGCCTAGAGATGGGTATAAGTAAAGAGAGCCAAAATGCTTCATATAAGAGTTGTGACCCTGGAAAGGAATTCCGGAGATTGAAAAAGAGTCAAGTACAGGATGTCATCTATGTAACCCAATACAACTTCTAATTATAACATATTAATACTGAAAATGTACTCCATATTTCTATTTAAAACACTAATACATTTGAAAAATCAAAATATGTTTGAGGATATAAAAGTTAGTTTACAATTTTTAACCATGACAATTGTTTTCTCCATAGGTGTTCAAAGCAATGAATATCACACAAATTCGGAATCCTTCTCTGCCTCCTCCAGAAAAAATGCCTGAAGCCTATTCTGCAAAGATTGCTCTTTTTGGTGCTGGGCCTGCAAGTATAAGTTGTGCTTCCTTTTTGGCTCGATTAGGCTACTCTGACATCACTATCTTTGAAAAACAAGAATATGTTGGTGGTTTAAGGTAATGCCTACACTTTTTTTCATGTTTATAGTATCAAAAATGATGGTGTAGGGGTGCCTGGGTGGCTCAGTCATTAAGCGGCTGGCTGCCTTCGGCTCAGGTCATGATCCCAGGGTCCTGAAATGGAGTCCCACATCAGGCTCCCTGCTCGGTGGGAAGCCTGCTTCTCCCTCTCCCGCTCCCCCTGCTTGTGTTCCCTCTCACTGTGTCTCTCTCTCTGTCAAATAAATAAAATTTAAAAAAAAAAATGACGGGGCAAAACAATTATGAATATTGTTGGTTCATAATCATATAGGAACTTCAAGCTCTCAGATCATATTTTAAATGTTCTTTTTCCAAATGCTCAATTTTGATTTCATTATTCACTTTAAATTTACAGTTGGCATTAAGCAATATTTATTTAAAAAATTTCTCTGTCTAGTTCTGTGAATTTAAGATAAATCTCAGCAAAATATTTTATGGATGGAGGAACCAGTCATATAAAAACTCATTTCATCCCTGTGAATCTGTCTTTTAATGGAGATACATCTGAAAATTACAGAAATTAGAGATGGGAAAAACCTAGTTCTATAGAATATTAGACAATTCATTTTGTTGTGTACATAGACATGTTTTCCTGCTTACATATTTTGAATTTAAAATCTCTTAAGTTTTGCATTTGATTAAAATTATGTCAGAGTCTACTAAAATTGTCCCATTTTAATGTACATTTATGCAGTTTTCTTTACTAATATTTGATATTAATCAGCATCATTATTATAAATCAGGAGTCAGTCATAGTCTTTTATTCCCATGAAGATTCATTCATTGAAATGAAAAATACTTACTTTGTATCAGTGACTTTCAGATATTCAGACCACACTTAGCAATTGGATGGAGGGGGGTGCCTGGGTGGCTCAGTTGGTTAATCATCTGACTTGATTTTGGCTCAGGTTATGATCGCAGGGTCCTGAGATCAAGCCCCACCTTGGGCTCTACACTCAGCAGGGACTCTGCATGAGATTCTCCCTCTCTCTCTCCCTCTGCCTCTCCTCCCTGCACTCTCTCTCTAAAATAAATAAATAAATATTAAAAAAAAAAGAAATTGGATGGAGAAGTTTGCTTCATTTAAAGTAAATAGAACTCTATAGTGAACATATATTACATTTGTGATTAGAATGAAATAAAGTTTATTATAAGTAGGTAATGGATATTGCTTAAAACATTTGATGTAAAAATGAGAAAGGATTTGGGTGGGAAGTTAATAATATTACTTAATTTATTGTTGTTTTTCATAAATATGTCATCTTGCATCAGAAA
The DNA here is from genome assembly GCF_004348235.1 of Phoca vitulina. NCBI lineage: Eukaryota > Metazoa > Chordata > Mammalia > Carnivora > Phocidae > Phoca > Phoca vitulina. Next base: position 20,570,723 of record NW_022589705.1, read on the forward strand.
ATCATGAATTATAAAATACTGTCATTTGGCATATCTGTTGTACTTAGCATTTAAGTGTAATGGCTATTGAACTATTCTCAAAGTAAGTTTATCATATTTAAACATCATAGGGAATACATTTAATCAAATTGTGACTAAAATTTGTGCTTATGTTTTTTATATTTTATGAAACCTATAAATTTGTGTCTATAATTATAAAATTTCAATATTGGTCAAATGACTATATGCTAAACCCAAGATGAGCTTGCATTAATATAGAACTATTTGATTAAATCATCAAGCCAAGGTATCATATAACAGGAAAACCTGTTGAAGAGGATCTGAAGCATAAAGTGAAGAAAAAATAACCTGATTCTCAAGAAATAATTATTTTTTCTGTATTGACGTTGAGTTTTCACCACTATGAGTTTTAAGGGATTACACATATTTTATAAAGTTTTTTTATTTATTCCTGGAATGTAAATACCTAATATATTATTTTGCTGGAATGATTTAGACTATCTTTTTAATAGTGTTTCACCACAGCTTTATTAATTAGGAAAAACATAATCTATTAACAACATATGTATAAGCATTGTACATTTTTTTCAATTATACACATCAATGAATATGTGAGCTAATTTAAAAAATACAAACTTAATTGGTGTATACCCTAGTAGTCTAGGAAAAATCTTTTTGCCCCTTAATTGCATTTTCACAAGAAGCCTAAAATGGAACAGGCCCTGTTTGTGAATTATTCTGTGTGGACAATTTTGGCAGATTATTATGTTTGCTAGCATCTCCATCTCTTTGTAACTCAGATGCAGAATAGGCATTTCTAAATCATAGAAACTAACACTAAACTTGTGTATTTTTATGTATTTGCTGAGCATTTTCTAGTGGGACAGACTCTCCTGGATTAATGACCAAACATTTTTTAAAATTCTTTTTTGATTTATTTTCTTTCTTTTGCCTTTGAATGTTCCCAGTATCTAGGGACAATATGAAATGTTGAATCAGCCTCTTGTGGACCATCCCGTGGAAGAGGTATTATGTGCCACTGTTACAGGATTATAAAAACTGACATGGAATTTAGCCAGTATTACAACCACAACCTTTTCCTGTTAATTTATTTTCTCACTTACAGATGCCTCTCATTCTCTTGTATCTTCAAAGTGGCTAAAAAAGATTAAATTAGCTTTGTATTTGAAATCAATTGCTTAAAGAGGTGATGTCAGGTTTTATCTTTCCTTCTCCTTTACATCCAAACAGATTCTTTTATCCCTGGTGAATTAGTATCACAACCACTTTTTAAAAAAAATCACTAGGGTTGGTGAAAGATAGCAAGGACTTAATCCCTATTGCATTGAACATGATTGATTTTTTTGACGTTGCAACAATATTAAAATAATCAGTAGTTTTGCTTTCCTCCCACTGTGGCTTCTTTTTTCAGGACATGAGTTTAAAAAGGTTAAAGGGATTGGTATTATGGTAACAAAGAGAAATAAAGATGGTATTAACAGACTGTAAGTGTGCATGCATGTATATGTATATATATATATATATATATATATATCCACTTTTTAAAAATTAATATACATGAACTATGACATTTTTGTTATGTAGGATAGTCAGAGCAATGGTTTCCTTTGCTTCAGTTATTTCAAACATTTACACTATGTCTGTTGCATTTCGTATTGATTCACAATAAAAAAAATGGGATTTAGGTGAAATAGTTATACCAATAGGAAATATTTTGAGAAAATATGTGATGTAACACAAATTTAAAGTGTGGTACCTGTACCATATACAGAGAAGCAAAGCTCTATTAAAGTGTAAGAATTGTGAGTTGAAAAGAATGGGAGTTGTTACAGGTAAATTCCATTTACTTGAAAGAAACATGAACATGGAAGAAAGTTTTTGTTTTGTTTTGTTTGGAGTTGTTATTGTTTTTAGGTTTTCTGACACTCCACTGACAGTACTAAAGGATTTACAGTTGCCACAAGAAAAAATTTCTTTCAACACTTTAGATTGTTAGAAGAGCACAGATAGAGGAATAAAAGTTTGTTTTCATAAGCACAAAAAACTTGGGAAGTAATCCTTCCAGTCAAATTCTGTCTTTCATTCTTTTATATCCCCTTTCTCACCAGATAGTCTTGCCAGTGATCTCATTTACTCTCATTGTTTCTGTTACCAGTTACATGCAAATTATTTAAAAATCTGTATTTGTCCTAACCTCTCTCTCTGTCCTGGCCATACATTCACATCTTGGACATCTCCTCTTATAAACTTCACTATACCAGTATTGCTCCTCTTCCTGAGTTTCCTCTCTCAGTGGGTGGCATCACCAAGACATACGGGAGTTATTTGCACTACTCTTCAGTATCCTGGCAATTTATATTTTGTGAATACTTTTTAAGATGCCCTTTTACCCCTTCACCTCTATGCCCCAAACATCTCACCACTACAGTGTAGCCTCCAAATAATTCTCTTTGCTTGCTGATTTGTCTTTTTCAAATTCATTTTTCTTATAGTTTTCTAAATTGGATTATATCACTCTTCAACTTGAAATCTCAGTAGCTCCCCGTAATCTAGGAGACAGTGAATCTAGTTTGACACAAAAGCCATGACCTGATATTACCTACCTTTTGCCTCCCTCCCTTCCTCCCTTCCATTCTCCCTTCAATATTTATTGATCTCCTATGTGCTGGTCATTATCTCAGGCACTAGAGCTCAAAAATAGACAAAGCAAAGTGCTTGTTCTCATGGGGCTTACACTCTAGTGATAGGAGGCAGACAATAACAAACAGTAAACCAAATATAGAATATGTCAGGTGATGATAAATTCATTAGGTTTTTTTTTTTTTTTCCTTTTAAATGGCAGTTTAGTGATATGTACCTAGCACATCTGATGCCTGGAATAGATTTTTTTTTAAACGTGCTTATTGTCTAGTCTATGTAATAAAGTTATTTTCAAAAAGAATTATGTAATAATCAGTAATGAAAATTATTTTGATTCCTTCCTATAAAACAAGACATTGACAATTGAAATAATTTCAATATTGAAGATATAGTTCACACAGTTTCACTATTTTAATTTTAATTTGAAAGACAAAAACTCCTCATAGTTGTTCAAAATTACAGAGTTGAAGTAATTCATACTGTGTCATGTCTATCTTTTATCACTTCCAAATCAACCGTTTAAACATTAGAACATGTAATAGTAAGGGGTGGAGGCACATGCTGCTTATGGGCAGTTGGAACAAGGAATGCTTATTACTGAACCAGCCTGTGCCAGGGGCCAGTGTTTAACTGGAATTTCCCACATTAACTTCCCTGTAGAGCTCAATGTTTATTGAAGAATGGGTAATAAAAATGGGACAATTTAAAGCTTATACACATACTACTAGAACTCTAAGCAACCATAGTGATTCTTTAGAATTTAGATCTACTGAAGATTTTTTGGGAGGGCGGGGAGACAGAATACCAGTGACATTGTTGAGAGCAGCTCATGGTGAAAATACAAAACAGGTTTATTTTAATCAGTCTTATAACTGTTTTAAATAGTCTAACTCAATACACCCCCTTATGGCCTGCACCTGGGTTTGGAATTATGCTGGTAAGGGAATAGACATGATGGAATTTGGGGCTTGAGCAATGCATAAAATGGAATTGTCTGAGGGCCTGTGTTAGGATGGAGGACCCAAAGTTTAGTTTGGGGCATGATAAATCTGAGATGCCTATTAGACATCCAAGTGAACCTAAAGGTCTGGAATTTAGGTCTGAGGATAAAAATGTGAGATTTATTACATGTAGATGACATTTAAAGCTCTGAGACAAGGAGGAATTCATCTAGTACTCAGGGAATCTGACTGCAGGGCTGTGGTGTTCCTGCTAAAGCCTCCTGCCACCACTCTGCTTCATTTGCCATTCCTTGAACACAGTATGCACTTTTGTCCTCCTCCCCTTTCTCTTCCTCCTCCTTGTCATTTTCTTTGTCCTCTGATGCCTTCCCTCTTCTCCACTTAACTGAAAGTTGATCATTTGTCACATTTCACCTACCTGATTATCTCATCCCATAATAAGCCTCCCCTTCTTTGAAACACTCTGGTTCACATTGATATTTTACATTTGTCGAACAGTACTGCGCATGTGTGTCTATCTCCCTTCTGTCTGCTGACCTCATCCACTGGTGAATAAAATATGTCACAATTACAGCTGTCCATATTCACCTCTCTGTGGTGCCCAGAGCATTATGATGAGTTTGAGATAGTGTGGCTAGAGTCCACAAGTCAGCTTAAGAGATTTTTATCTCTGACCGAGGGCCAAATTTACTCTTAAATATAATCTTATATCCTAACTAGATGGAAAGCTCCTTTATATAGGGCATTGATTTTATACTGTTAAATACATTGTATTTTCTGTAGTGCTGAGCATGGTATCTTGCTAATTGTTTTATGTATGAAAATTAATTGAATGGTTAAGTTCTTTAGTCACCAAAGAATGAAAAATCTGCATGTGCACTTTGGAAGACTTGGCACTGAATGATCCATGAGCTTCATCTTCAACAATTACTTATTTTACAAATTTATTTACATAATCCCTGGATATATCTCTTTCATTGCATGTACTACATTTTATTGTAATTATCTGTTTATGTAACTTTCTCCACCAGAAGGAGAGTATATTGAAAGTGGGAATTTGGTAAAATTCACCATCAAGTCACTGCAGCTAATGCTGTGTCTGGCACTTTGTAAATGCTTATTGAATAAGTAGATATCTGAATAAATGAATTACTATATGTTCATGAAAATATATAGCCTTTTTATTGCTATAAAACATTGAAGAGGTATTTGCCCTTAACTTTGGTACTCTATAAACTGTTAACACTATTGAAATGATTATATTTTAGGACTCAATTTTTTTAGGTGCAAACAGCGAGTGCTGATATTAAATAGGATTACTTTTTAATGACTATATCCTTTTTTTGGGGGGGACACCTATTGCTTTAATAGAAGAAGATTGGTTTACTATAAAAAGTGTTCTATAGATCACATGAACTAATCCCATAATATCATAAACAGCATGGTAATACAAAGTTCAGATTTGAATTTGAACCAAGCTAGTGGTGTATTTGTGGAATATATATGTATGTGTGTATATGTATATATGTATATTAAACACTAAAAGTAGTTTCAGCTAATTTTTGTGTTTTTAAGATTTTTTCTTAGGAATTCATAGGATTGTTAGTAGATAATTCAACTAAATACTTTAATAAACTTAAAAGTGTTGGAATTACTTTTGACCAATTGTCTATTTATTGTTTTCCACTGTTTATATTTATTTACATATCATTGCTACTGTTTCTACTGTTGTTCATATAATATTGTGTCATGCATATAAAATTTGGATGTTCTCACACTCATGTGATATGAAAATACTCTTAGAAAGGGTGCTTATTCCTTTAATACTGATCGGTATAGACATGTTGCATTTTTTAAAGACTAGTGATTTTTTTCCACAAATGCTTCTTTTTCTTTTTTTTTTTTTCCTCAGTATTTCTGAAATTCCTCAGTTCCGGCTACCATATGATGCAGTGAATTTTGAGATTGAGCTTATGAAGGACCTTGGTGTAAAGGTAAATGAAAAACATAACGCATGTGTATTGCTCAAAGAGAAAGGAGTTAGCTCTACACTAAAGATTAACAGCAAAATGTCACACATTTTAGGAAAGAACAATTAAAAGCTACACCAGGCAGAAGCAGAAAGATGCTTCTCCTTGCTTAGGGCATTTGTCTGTCTACTGTCTGAATGCCACTAGCCTGGAAAAGGGCAATCAATAGTTCTCATCTGGCACGCCTGCATGTGATTAATTGTCTGTAAGAAACAAATTCCTAAATTGCTTTAGGGGTTCACTGCAGCTAATAGAAGGATTTGGTTTCTTTAATCACATTTTTTTCATGCAAGTGGTATGCACTCTGAAACATTTGTATTTCACAATTTGAACCATAATTTCTTACAGAGATTTATTTTATTTATTGTATGTATAATGTCAGTAGTGTTAATGTGATAATCCTTTCTTAACATAAGCAGCAAATCAGTGTGGTAGAAAGCAACAGCTTTGTGTTTTTCATTATTTTGTGAAATAAATGTTCTTTTAAAGATGGTCAGAAGTTAACATTTATACTTTGACAATTTGTAGATATTCCTATTCCTTTCTATTAATTACAAGTATTATACTCTGGCACTTCACTTGAACATATTGCTATTTTTGTTTCAAAAATGTTAATTATATATAGTAGTAGATATATACAGTATATTAATAAAGTAGTGTGATTTACATAATACATTCTGTAAGTGCATGCAAAGATATTTTGAAAAGTGATTAACAAACTCGTGGCTCTTGCATTTAGAAATAAAAACTAAAATAATCAAAAGGGGAAACACTCAAAACAATTATTTTGTGCTTTTACACTTTTAATTACATTTTGTTTGGCAGTGGTTGAGATGAAGCATTTGCACATAATCACTAAACAAAAAACCTTATAGCAAGTAAGTACACAGAACAAATGTGCACAACTTTATGAAAGCTTGGCATTCAAAAATAGTGTTCAAAATAGATCATTTAAGGATGATTATTTGATTTTTAAAAATATATTCTGAGAAGTTCTTTAAATGTCTTTCATTCTGAATACAAGTTCCTACCTAAATCTCAGTAAATAAGGAAAATATTTATTAGGACTTCAAACTAATATATTAAGTGTAAACTAATATACTGGGTGTTAGTACCAATTGAAGATGAATCAGTAATGTATTAGGTGTTAGTACCAATTGAAGATGAATCAGAAATTAATTTAAAGCGCTTCTCAATTTATCTTATAAGTAATTGCAAAATCACATTCAATTTTTGCAGTGCCAGACATATTGCATAAATTAGGGCTTACCCATTATTCTCATTAGGAAGCCCATCAAGGACATAGTAGTAGTGAATGTACTGAGTGCCGGAAAAATAGACATTTTAGCTTTAGTCATGCATCTTTCTAATTTTATAGTCAGATAACTTTGACAAAGTCAATTAATATCCCTAGATTTGGTCAGTATCTGTTCAAAGGTAAAAGTGTGTACTACCATTTATGTAAAACATAAACTTATCTGCTTATATATGCAGAGGATATCTCTGGAAAGAGAAGAATCTGATAGCATAAGATTGCTTTTGGGAAGGTGTGGGAAGAATTTGTTACCATTTTGAACATTTGATTTTTAAACCTTGTGAATTTAATATAAAAAAATTAGAACCTAAATTATTAATTTTTAATAAAAATTTTATTTATTTGAGAGAGAGACACCGAGAGAGGGAACAGAAGCAGGGGGAGCGGGAGAGGGAGAAGCAGGCTTCCCACCAAGCAGGGAGCCCGATGTGGGGTTCGATTCCAGGACCCTGGGAACATGACCTGAGCGGAAGGCAGATACTTAACAACTGAGCCACCCAGGCGCCCCTAGAACCTAAATTAAAGAGGAGGTTAATACTCTATTGTCTACCTCTCAGATTGTTTTAAGATGAGAAAGAGATATGTATTAAAACTTGCTTTGTAAAAATTGAATTGTATGTATAGTTACAAGGAGAGACAGCAATGAGATTCTTTTTCAGTTTTGAGGACTTGCAGGATAGGATACTTGCAGCTTTTATGACTTAACTTTAGCCATAAGAAGATACGTATTTTTTAAAAAGGTCTACATTTATTACCTCCTTTTTCTCCTCACCAGATTCTTCTTAACGTCCCTTCTGTTTCTATTTCTCAACTAACATTTTATATTTTTAAGTCAACAATAATTTCCTGGCAATGAAGTGAATTTTGCTCTAAGTTCATACTCTTTGACTCCTGTGCAGCATATGACACATTCTCATGTATGTGTGTATGTGTCTGTCTGTCTGTACATATGTATGTATGCATGCATTTTTGGCTTCCATGATCTACAGCGTTATCTTGGTATTATTCAATTTTTTTTTCTAATAGGTTTGTTTCATTTATTCAACAGATAATAATTGAGAATTTACTTTTGCCAAGTAATAAAATAAGGACTATTCTAAAACCATTCTTTCAAACTCCAGTCCTGTATTCTTTTTTTTTTTTTTTTTGTAAGATTTATTTATTTATCTTAGAGAAAGAGAGAGACAAAGAGAGTGAGAGAGTACGAATGGGCAGAGGGGGAAGGGAACAGGGATAGAATCCCAAGCAGACCCCCCACTGAGCATGGAGCCCGATGTGGGGCTCAGTCCCACAACCCTGAGATCATGGCCTGAGCCAAAACCAAGAGTCAGATGCTTAACTGACTGAACCACCCAGGAGCCCCAAACTCTAGTCCTATATTCTTAGTAGTTGAATGAGCACATCTATCATTCAAATAACATTAACTCATCATACCCAAAGCCAAATTTAATTCATCTTTACTCCCAACTATGTTCTTAGTTAAATTTACTGTTGGATAATTTCAGTTTATTTCATATCTAATAGCTTGGTTATTCTTAATTTTAAATTTTTACATTTTTCTAGTCAGATACTGTCACCAAAAATAATGAGACTTTTATCTGCTCTCTATTTGTACATTATGTATTTTTTCTTCCACTATTTCATTGGCTGGAATCTCTAGTATGTTATAAAAGAATATTAATACATGACATCTTTTTTTGTCTCTGAGATAACATTTTTAATCATATTGAACAGATATTTTATTTTTCTAGACTTAGAATATTAAAATTTTATTTATTTTTTTTATTTTAATGGTGGAGGGGTGTTAATTTTTTTAAATGCCATTTTAAAGACCTCTCCCACTCCCCCTGCTTGTGTTCCTGCTCTCTCTATCTCTCTGTCAAGTAGATAAATAAAAAAAATAAATAAATCAAGACCTTATATTCGGTTAACGTATTGAATTAGGGTTTGTCTACCTCTCCCGAGAAGGTTGCATTCTGGAATGTATCCACTTTGCATTCTAGAATGTATCCACTTTTGCACTGTTTTATTATATCTGTACATATACATTTGCTCTGTTAGTCTTTTTAAAGATTTTCTTTTTCCTACATTTATTTATGTAATTGATTTTAAAACTGGAAATATAGCAAGGGATAGTCAAATACCGTTGCTGTCCTTACAGAGTTTCAAATCTACTGAAAGCCTGTTTTTATTTGCTTTATTTATTTGTGTTTGTTATCTTTGTAAGGTTTTGGTAATAGAATTATGGTAGCCTTATAAAAATAAATTTCCAGCATTTTATTATTTTCTTATTGGTAAGAATATTGCCAGCATTTTATTATTTTCTTGTTGGTAAGAATATTGCCTTGAGACTTATCTATTTTACTAAATTTGAAAATACTGTGTTTCTGACCTCAAAGCCTTTTTGTGAGAGATGGAACTTTGACGTTTTTTTAAAAATTTGTTCTAAAGTTTATTTTTTTAAGTAATCTCTTCACCAAACGTGGGGCTCAAACTCACAACCCTGAGATCAAGAGCTGCATGATCCACCAACTGAACCAGTTAGGTGCCCCTGGATTTTTTTTTTTAATGGTTATCAGTCTTTTTACCTATTTCATTCTCATGTCAATTGGCCAATATATATTTTCCTAGAAAAATTTGTTTCACTGAGACTTTTGGATTAATTAGCGTAGATTTAAACATGTTATCAACTATACAATAAAAATATCTCATCTGTGCTTCAGATTATATTTGCTTTTGCATTTCTAAACTTATACATTATATTTTCTTAAGTTTTTTTCTTGATAAGAGTAGGTAGTAGTTTCTATAGTTAATGTAAAAGAACCAGCTCTGTTTTATGTTTTCTTATTCCCTAATTAATTCTTTCTTCCTGCTATCCTTATACTTATTTATTATTCTTTTTTAATGTCTTGAGTTGTATACTTTTTATTTTTCCAGGTTGAATAATTAAACCACTTTATATTATTAATTTCTTTTTGAATAAACCCTTGTCAGCATCTATATGTTTTCATTAGTATATTATTGTTCTTTTTCTTCAATAATTATAGTTTTGTTTTGTTTTTTCCTTTTACACAGAATTGTTTAGGGTAATATTTTTATTTGTTCATGTATTCTTGTGATAGACTTCAAATTTTTGTTTTTTTATTTTACTTATCAGTATATATAATTTTTAAATTCTCAAGTATACTGTTTATTTTGCTTCAAATCTAGTATAATAAAATTTGTTTATTAGAAGAAATAGCATCTTAGCTATATTTTTTTGAAAATCTCTTTATTTTATAATAAAAATTTTAATATAGATCACTGAAAATTATTTTTAACCCTAGCAGACTTTAACAAAGTCTCTTATGATATTTGTGTTAGACAGTGTCACTAACTTTTATATTAAATACTCTTTTTTTGTTTGTTTTGCAATTCAGAGACTAGGTGGATATAAATATTTTTGTTTCAGTCTTTACAGTATTTCTAATGACTTCATTATTAAAAGCTAAAAATGTAAATCTGCATAAACATCTTGTACTTCTCTAAATATTTTTAATCATCATACATTACATCATTAGTTTTTGATGTAGTGTTCCCTGATTCATTGTTTGTGTATAACACCCAGTGCTCCATTCAATACATGCCCTCTTTAATACCCATCACCAGGGGCGCCTGGGTGGCTCAGTCGTTAAGCGTCTGCCTTCAGCTCAGGGCATGATCCTAGGGTCCTGGGATCGAGCCCCACATTGGGCTGCCTGCTTGGCGGGAAGCCTGCTTCTCCCTCTCCCGCTCCCCCTGCTTCTGTTCCCTCTCTCGCTGTGTCTCTCTCTGTCAAATAAATAAATAAAATCTTTAAAAAAAAAAAAAA
>NW_022589705.1:20581640-20745218 GCF_004348235.1 Phoca vitulina
CCATCCCCCCACCCCCTCCCCTCTAGAACCCTCAATTTCTTTCTCGGAGTCCATAGTCTCTCATGGTTTGTCTCCCCCTCTGATTTCCCCCCCTTCATTTTTCCCTTCCTACTATTTTCTTTTCTTTTTTTTTTTTTTTTAACATATACTGTATTATTTGTTTCAGAGGTACAGGTCTGTGATTCATCAGTCTTACACAATTCACAGAGCTCACCATGGCACATACCCTCCCCAATGTCCATCACCCAGCCACCCCATCCCTCCCACCCTCCACCACTCCAGCAACCTTCAGTTTGTTTCCTGAGATTAAGAATTCCTCATATCAGTGAGATCATATGATATATGTCTTTCTCTGACTGACTTACTTCATTCAGATAATACCCTCCAGTTCCATCCACATCATTGCAAATGGCAAGATTTCATTTTTCTTGATGGCTGCATAATAGTCCATTGTATATATATATACCACATCTTCTTTATCCATTCATCTGTTGGACATCTAGGCTCTTTCCATAGTTTGGCTATGGTGGACATTGCTGCTATAAACATTGGGGTGCACGTACCACTTTGGATCACTACATTTGTATCTTTAGGGTAAATACCCAGTAGTGCAATTGCTGGGTTGTACAGTAACTCTATTTACAACTTTTTGAGGAACTGCCATACTGTTTTCCAGAGTGGCTGCGCCAGCTTGCATTCCCACCAACACTGTAAGAGGGTTCCCCTTTCTCTGCATCCTCACCAACATCTGTCATTTCCTGACTTGTTAATTTTAGCCATTCTGACTGGCGTGAGGTGGTATCTCATTGAGGTTTTGATTTGGATTTCCCTGATGCCAAGCAATGTTGAGCACTTTTTCATGTGTCTGTTGGCCATTTGGATGTCTTCTTTGGAAAAATGTCTGTTCATATCTTCTGCCCATTTCTTGATGGGATTATTTGTTCTTTGGGTGTTGAGTTTGATAAGTTTTTTATAGATTTTGGGTACCAGCCCTTTATCTGATATGTAATTTGCAAATATCTTCTCCCATTCTGTCAGTTGTCTTTTGGTTTTGTTGGCTGTTTCTTTTGCTGTGCAAAAGCTTTTTATCTTGATAAAGTCCCAATTTTTGCCCTGGCATCCCTTGCCTTTGGCGATGTTTCTAGGAAGAAGTTGCTGCGGATGAGATCAAAGAGGTTGCTGCCTGTGTTCTCCTCTAGGTTTTTGATGGACTCCTGTCTCACATTTAAGTCTTTCATCCATTTTGTGTCTATTTTTGTGTGTGGTGTAAAGAAATGGTCCAGTTTCATTCTTCTGCATGTGGCTGTCCAATTTTCCCAGCACCGTTTGTTGAAGAGACTGTCTTTTTTCCATTGGACATTCTTTCCTGCTTAGTTGAAGATTAGTTGACCATAGAGTTGAGGGTCCATGTCTGGGCTCTCTATTCTGTTCCATTGATCTATGTGTCTGTTTTTGTGCCAGTACCATACTGTCTAGATGATTACAGCTTTGTAATAGAGCTTGAAGTCCAGAATTATGATGCCACCAGCTTTGCTTTTCTTTTTCAACATTCCTCTGGCTATTCGGGGTCTTTTCTGGTTCCATACAAATTTTAGGATTATTTGTTCCATTTCTTTGAAAAAAGTTGATGGCATTTTGATAGGGATTGCATTAATGTGTAGATCGCACTAGGTAGCATTGACATCTTCACAATATTTGTTCTTCCAATCCATGGGCATGGAACGTTTTTCCATTTCTTTGTGTCTTCCCCAATTTCTTTCATGAGTATTGTATAGTTTTCTGAGTACAGATTCTTTACCTCTTTGGTTAAATTTATTCCTAGGTATCTTATGGTTTTGGGTGCAATTGTAAATGGGATTGACTCCAAATTTCTCTTTCTTCTGTCTTGTTGGTGTATAGAAATGCAACTGATTTCTGTGCATTGATTTTATGTACTGCCACTTTACTGAATATCTGTATGAGTTCTAGCAGTTTTGGGATGGAATCTTTTGGGTTTTCCACATAAAGTATCATATCATCTGCAAAGAGTGAGAGTTTGACTTCTTCTTTGCCGATTTGGATGCCTTTTATTTCTTTTTGTTGTCTGATTGCTGTGGCTAGAACTTCTAATACTATGTTGAATAGCAGTGGTGAGAGTGGACATCCCTGCCGTGTTCCTGACCTTAGGGGGAAAGCACTCAGTTTTTCCTGACCTTAGGGGGAAAGCACTCAGTTTTTCCCCATTGAGAATGATATTCGCTGTGGGTTTTTCACAGATGGCTTTTATGATATTGAGGTATGTACCCTCTATCCCTATACCCATGAAGAGTTTTGATCAAGAAAGGATGCTGTACTTTGTCAAATGCTTTTTCTACATCTCTGGAGAGGATCATATCGTTCTTGTTCTTTCTTTTATTAATGTATTGTATCACATTGATTGATTTGTGGATATTGAACCAACCTTGCAGCCCAGGGATAAATCCCACTTGGTCGTGGTGAATAATCCTTCTAATGTACTGTTGGATCCTAATGGCTAGTATTTTAGTGAGAATTTTTGCATCCATGTTCATCAAGGATATTGGTCTGTAATTCTCCTTTTTGATGGGGTCTTTGTCTGCTTTTGGGATCAAGGTAATGGTGGCCTCATAAAACGCGTTTGGAAGTTTTCCTTCCATTTCTATTTTTTGGAACACTTGCAGAAGAATAGGTATTAATTCTTCTTTAAATGTTTGGTAGAATTCCCCTGGGAAGCCATCTGGCCCTGGGCTTTTGTTTGTTGGGAGATTTTTGATGACTGCATCAATTTCCTTAGTGGTTATAGGTCTGTTCAGGTTTTCTATTTCTTCCTGGTTCAGTTTTGGTAGTTTATACATCTCTAGGAATGCATCCATGTCTTCCAGATTATCTAATTTGCTGGCATATAGTTGCTCATAATATGTTCTTATAATTGTTTGTATTTCTTTGGTGTTGGTTGTGATCTTTCCTCTTTCATTCATGATTTTATTTATTTGGGTCATTTCTCTTTTCTTTTTGATAAGTCTGGCCAGGGGTTTATCAATCTTATTAATTCTTTCAAAGAACCAGCTCCTAGTTTCATTGATCTGTTCTACTGTTCTTTAGGTTTCTATTTCATTGATTTCTGCTCTGATCTTTATTATTTCTCTTCTTTTGCTGGGTTTAGGCTTTATTTGCTGTTCTCTCTCCAACTCCTTTAGGTGTAGGTTAGGTTGTGTATGTGACCTTTCTTGTTTCTTGAGAAAGGCTTGTATTGCTATATACTTTCCTCTTAGGACTGCCTTTGCTGCATCCCAAAGATTTTGAACAGTTGTGTTTTCATTTTCATTTGTTGCCATGAATTTTTTTAATTCTTCTTTAATTTCCTGGTTGACCTATTATTCTTTAGTAGGATGCTCTTTAGCCTTCATGTATTTGAATTCTTTCTGACTTTCCTCTTGTGATTGAGTTCTAGTTTCAAAGCATTGTGGTCTGAAAATATGCAGGGAATGATCCCAGTCTTTTGGTACCGGTTGAGACCTCTGATTTGTGACCTAGGATGTGATCTATTCTGAAGAATGTTCCACGGGCACTAAAGAAGAATGTGTATTCTGTTGCTTTGGGATGGAACGTTCTGAAAATATCTGTGAAGTCCATTTGGTCCAGTGTGTCATTTAAAGTCTTTATTTCCTTGTTGATCTTTTGCTTAGATGATCTGTTCATTTCAGTGAGGGGGTGTTAAAGTCCCCCACTATTATTGTATTGTTGTCAATGTGTTTCTATGCTTTTGTTATTAATTGGCTTATATACTTGGCTGCTCCCATGTTAGGGGCATAGATATTTATAATTGTTAGATCTTGTTGTTGGATAGACCCTTTAAGTATGATATAGTGTCCTTCCTCATCTCTTATTATAGTCTTCGGTTTATTTTTTTATTATTATTTCTTAAAGATTTTACTTATTCACTTGAGACACAGAGATACCGAGACAGAGAGAGAGAGAGCATGAGTAGGGAGAGAGGCACAGGGACAGGGAGAAGCAGGCTCCGCGCCGAGCCAGGAGCCCAATGTGGGGCTCGATCCCAGGACCCTGGGATCATGACCTGAGCTGAAGGCAGACACTTAACCGTCTGAGCCACCCAGGTGCCCGTAGTCTTTGGTTTAAAATCTAACTTGTCTGATATAAGGATTGCCACCCCAGCTTTCTTTTGATGTCCATTAGCATGGTAAATGGTTTTCCACTGCCTCACTTTCAATCTGGAGGTGTCTTTGGGTCTAAAATGAGCCTCTTGCATACAGCATATCAATGGGTCTTGTGTTTTTATCCAATCTGATAGCCTGTGTCTTTTGATTGGGGCATTTAGCCCATTTACATTCAGGGTAACTCTTGAAAGATATGAATTTAGTGCCATTGCATTGCCTGTAAGGTGACTCTTACTGTGTATTGTCTGTGTTCCTTTTTGGTCTATGTTACTTTTAGGCTCTCTCTTTGCTTAGAGGAACCCTTTCAATATTTCTTGTAGGGCTTGTTTGGTATTTGCAAATTCTTTTAGTTTTTGTTTGTCCTGGAAGCTTTTTATCTCTCCTATTTTCAATGACAACCTGGCTGGATATATATTCTTGGCTGCATATTTTTCTCATTTAGTGCTCTGAATATATCATGCAAGTCCTTTCTGACCTGCCAGGTCTCTGTGGCTAGGTCTGTTGCCAATCTAATGTTTCTACCATTGTAGGTTACAGACCTCTTGTCCCGAGCTGCTTTCAGGATTTTCTCTTTGTCTCTGAGACTCATAAGTTTTACTATTAGTGTTGGGGTGTTGACCGGGCTAAGTAATCTGCTCGGTTTGCTCTCAGGAGCTTTTGTTCCCTGCAAGCTTTCCGTACACCTTTGGAGGACAAGAGTGAAAATGGTGGGCTCCCAAACTCCACCCCAGAGGAGCCGAGAACTCGTGGCCCCACTCCTCAGTGAGCCCCCAGAGAAAAGCAGTCACTCACTCCCATCTCCCTGGTCTCCGGCCGCACTCGTGCTCACCCGGCCTGTGACCGAACGTTTCTATCTCTGGCACCCAACCCCGTGTGGAGTCTCCAAACCCAGCAGATCCCTGCGGTGCTCTCCCATGCAGCTCCTCCTGGGGGAGGAAGGGGAGTCTCCCTGGATCTGCCGCTTGTTGGGTCCCTGCTGGAAGAGCAGTGGCCCGACTGTCCCCCGGATCACGGTTTATGGCAACCCCGTGCTAAGAGCCCACTCCTCGGCTCCGTCTCTGCAGTCGGCTTCCCTGCTCCGATACCTGGGAGCTCTGCCGCACTCAGGCACCCCTGGTCTTTCTGTGACCCCAAGGGTCCTGAGACCACACTGTCCCAGCGAGGGTTCCACCCCCCACTTAGCCACTGGAGTGACGTCCCTCAACAGAGCCAACTTCTAAAAGTTCTGATTTTGTGCTCCGCTGCTCTGTCACTTGCTGGTATTGGCTGATGGAGGCTCCCTCCCCCCACGGTCTATCTTCCTGAATATCGCCTCGGATTCACTTCTCCGTACATCCTACCTTCCAGAAAGTGGTCGCTTTTCTGTTCAGAGAGTTGCTGCTATTCTTTTCTTTGATCTCCTGTTGAGTTTGTAGGTGTTCAGAATGGTTTGATAGCTATCTAGCTGAATTCCTGGGACCAGATGAAATTTAGGTCTCCTACTCCTCTGCCATCTTGCTCCTCCTCTCTAAATATTTTTATATTTGACATTTCTCAAAATATTTTGATAGAATTTAATTAAACTTAATTTACTAGGCATGTCTTCTGCTTCATAATTTGAGTGAAAATTCCTAACTCAGACCTCATTCATGATAACCTCTCAACAACATCTTGTTTCTTACTATAGTTATTTGAAGCATTTCTATTATGGGATGTTATTGGAAAACTAATATAAAATCATATCATAACTCTACTGGAAGGAGAGAAATATGTATATCAATATCTGACAAAATTTTTGTGTCTAAAGAAAGCTAAATATTATTTTTAAAATTCTTCCTTCTGATCTCTTATCTTAGGTATTCTGGAAATATTTTATCTGTTTTTTTTTTTTTTTAAAGATTTTTATTTATTTATTTGAGAGAGCGAGAATGAGAGAGAGAGAGAGAGCATATGAGAGGGAGGAGGGTCAGAGGGAGAAGCAGACTCCCTGCCGAGCAGGAAGCCCAATGCGGGACCCGATCCCGGGACTCCAGGATCATGACCTGAGCCGAAGGCAGTTGCTTAACCAACTGAGCCACCCAGGTGCCCAATATTTTATCTGTTTAGCCAAATATTCTATCAAAAATGTGAAGAGCGGGGCGCCTTGATGGCTCTAGGTGGCTCAGTCGTTAAGCGTCTGCCTTCTGCTCAGGTTGTGATCCCAGGGTCCTGGGATTGAGCCCCGCATCAGGCTCCCTGCGCAGCGGGAAGCCTGCTTCTCCCTCTCCCACTCCCCCTGCTTGTGTTCCCTCTCTCACTGTGTCTCTGTCAAATAATAAATAAAATCTTTAAAAAAAAATGTGAAGAGCATGTACACTGTTATCTGTATTTTTTAATAATGGGTATCATATATTTTTTTTGAAGAAAGAGTTACAAAAAAAGTTGTAAACCTTTATCTACATTACAAATATTATTATATATATGAAGACATATTATGTATGTGTGAAGAACGTTCCATGAAGTCCCAAAGGGGATATTAGATGGAACTCTGGCTCAGGGCTTACTATATTTAGCCCTTATATTGGAATAGTAATAATTCTTATTCTGAGCTTGAAGTGGAGTGAATTTATTCTGAATTTAGTTAAGAAGCTTGAGTACTCAGTCCTGTATTACTAAAACCACTAGAGGAAGGTACAATATGTGTTGTAATCCATGTTTAAGAAAATCAAGATGTAAAAATATTACATATATAGAATTACAGAGGAATAAAAGGAACAAAAACACAAGGAAAATGCTGCCCATGTGCTATTTTCCTAGCATGATATTTAACAAATAATATTAGGATTTCATAGTATATCAGCCACAGGAACGTTTTCGATATTTGTAATTGTCTTATAATACTAGTTTTAGTTACATGTTACACATTTCAGCTCAGTTTCCCAAGACATAATATAAGCAAAATTTTAACTTTTTTTGTCGAAGAATCTTCCTCCTTGTTCTTTCTGACTGAGAGTTAGTTATTGATCAGATGACAAATGTTTGGGAGTCCGAGGCTTTTAGAAAAGGGAAGTTTGACTGGATTCCCCAGCACAGACAGAGAAGAGTTCTCGTGCCTGTCACTCTACTGAATTTTGTTACTATTGCTCTGTCTCATTTGCATCATGGAGCTACTGCCCAATGATGGCTATTATCCATCTTTCTCACAATGTTCGTCCACAGTATAATAAAATCTTCCTGGTTCCAGTACCAATATATTAACACCAAGAGTCAAGCTACTTGTGTTTCCAGTTTTCAATACACTAAAGTATAATTCAACTTTTTTTTTTGTTCTTCCCCAGTTGCATACTATTGCGTACTAAGGTAGAAACAGGCTGTAGAAATATAAAATATCTGTACTTTTTCCTGTACATTATAAACTCAGACATCTTCACTCTACTAGAGTGGAAGGATTGGGATGTCATTGTCTTCATTTGATAAATCACATAGTGCGACTACTAAACTAAACTGCTGTGCACACACACACACATGACCTCAGGAAGGATGAGGGTCTTTTCTGAATCTTTTTGCTGAGGCAGTAGATAAACTAACCTTAAAGTCAGGGAGTCTGAGGATCACTTCCATGAATTAACCCATCAGCAGGACATTCCACTGCTCAACTTTGGAATGCATTTTTATTCTATTTGCTAAAACTTTGTTTAGAATGTTTGGACCTAGTGTTCTTTTATGTCTTTCCTTTATTGTATATTGGTAATAAGGTTAATTTTTTCCTACAATAAACAGTAGAACTTTCTGTATGATCAGAAATAGTTTAATAAAAGAAAAAATCTATTCTTAAAAATTAGTATAAATTAAAAATCAGAAACTTCAGTATTAGATTATTTCGTAGTGTTTAATTCTAATACAAATACACACTATTAGATACTACAGAGCACCTTTAATAGTACATATTTACTTGATGTTTTAATTTGTTCTATGGTATTTGATATGTTCCAGAGTTCTGAATGTTAGTTATTAATCTCACCTTGTTTGTCCTCTGCTTATAAACTTTTAAACACTTATTCTATCTCCCAATATAAAAGTAGAATTAGTATTTTAGGAGAGCAAAATGGCCCTTTATGATACAATCTCAGACATCTTCTACTTTCTCTTTCTATTCTTTGCTTTGCCCTTTATATCCCAGAAACACTACATTTTCAGTAGGTCTTCACATGTAATGTTTTTCTATACCTTTGAAGATGGTGCCAGTTCTGCCTTTCATTCTCCTTTTACCTCAGAAACATAAGAGCATAGCTGTCACTCATGCTGGCTCTGCAGTTAAACTATATATGCAATCTTTTTTTTTTTTTTAAGATTTTATTTATTTGAAAGAGAGAATGAGAGAGAGAGAGCACATAAGAGGGGGGAGGGTCAGAGGGAGAAGCAGACTCCCTGCTGAGCAGGGAGCCCTATGCGGGACTCGATCCCAGGACTCCAGGATCACGACCTGAGCTGAAGGCAGTCGCTTAACCAACTGAGCCACCCAGGCACCCTATATATGCAATGTTGATAAAGGTTGTCTAAGCCCTCTTGTTCCTTAGTATTATCATCTGTAAAATGAGGATACCAATACCACTTCATAAGGCTAATTGTGAGGATTAAATGAGTCCATATATGCGTATTTAGAAGAAAGCCTTGCACTTAGTTAAGTACTCTGGGCAGGTTATTTTCAATTATTGTTTCATGGGTAAAATTTGTTCTTTCTCTATGATTCAGTTTAGAGGCTTTTGTTTTTAAGAATATGCTATCTTCAGGACCCAAAGATGCCTACCAGGTGTTATCCTTCTCTATGGTGGTAAATGAGAACAAAATTACAGCAAAATATTTTACTTCAGGGAGGATATAATGCTATACACCTGACAAGTAGACCCCTAAACTTCACTTAAGTGGCTAGTCCTTGATCTTCTTAGGATTCATTGTCTGCCCTCTCAGTGCATGTGTCTTAACAAAGTCTCCAGCATACTAGCCACCTCTTGCTCATGCTGTCCAATCTGCATGGTGTTCTCAATGTAATGGATCACTGTGATTTCTGTGGGGTGGCCGGATAGTTTCAGATTACATATATTATTACAGGGGAGAGTTGACATATTCCTGAGGCAAAACTGTAAATGAATATTCTTATCTTTCCCCTGTGAATGTGAACTGTTTCTGATTCCTTTTTCTCAGAAGCAGGATGGAAAAGTCTACCCCATGCAGTGTACCTGTGGCCTTATTAATCTGCTTTAACAATAATACCACATCTGTCACAGAAACTGCAATCAGGGGTACTCTTTGCTTGAGCCTGCAGTAGTTTACCATTATTCTTCAGGAACCATCTGGTCTCAGTAGGGGCCAGACTGGTGAATTACAGAGAAATATAACATGGACCACCACCATCTCTCCCCATCCTACCCACCCCCAGGATATGGTAGTGTGTTTGATTTACTCTCTCGACTGGGGTTTCAGAAGTTCTCTGGCCTTCCCAGTTATTATAGCCGTTATAGGTCTTACTGCAGAGACCAGTGAGTGACCCAATGTAGGGATTACTTCAACTGACAAGTATAACAATTTTGCTTATGCAGTTGAATACTGGGGGAATAATCACTACCTGGGGCTGTGATCTCAGTGGTCCCACTGTGAGCCAGAATTTTCCCAGGGTCCATTTTTTACCTTTACCCTGTAGTTCCCCACTCTTGCATCTCTATGTGTCAATGTCCATGAAGAATCTGTATCCCATGTCCTTGAAACGTGTGATTATTTTCCTTTCTCCACTGTACAGTCACCTGGGTAAATGGCCATAGTTCCCTTTGTAGAGGGACTAAGGGAATCATTAGAGTATTAATTTGACAGGATGTTGCAGGGTCCTTCTTCCTGGGGACTTGGCCACCCTCTGCAGTTAGTAGGTTCCAGATCTGAAAATTGGCTCATGTCTGGGAACTGAACAAAGTATCGTGACTTGTAATAGTGTTGCCTACCCTCTGCCTCCCAACTCTATTCATCTTCCCTGGACAATGTCCTCTATCAAAATTCTATCTATTATTTTAAAAGAGCCCTATTAAAATCCTGCTACCTGTCTTTATTCTCATCCTGTGAACTCAGCCATAATGAATCTCTCTATCCTCTTGAATTCCTGTAGACATGTGCTGATCACACTTTGTTTTATATTATATTTATTTATGTACATCTTCTGCACAGATCTTCATTATACATTGAGGCAGAAACTGTGTCTCATTTATCATTTTATTCTTTAAAGTGCCCCACATAGTGCCTTGAACATATTAATCAAGCTATGAAAGTTTACTGACTTGGTTTTAAATACACTAGCTTTTCTTCTGCTACTTCATTAAAAGGCAAAGCTGCAGTTAGTCCTTAAGCAAGATATATTAGTGTTCTATTTGTATACTGTTTTGTATATGTAAGCCTATATACTAAAAGACAAAAATATGTCCACATGTATATGGAATTTTTTATATATCGAGCTTCTGTTCTTTTGATGTTAAAGTTTTACTTAATCAAATGCCAAAATATCATTATTGAAACATTTTTTTCTTATAGATAATTTGTGGCAAAAGCCTTTCAGCAAATGAAATGACTCTTAGCACTTTGAAAGAAGAAGGGTACAAAGCTGCTTTCGTTGGAATAGGTGAGTAGCTTGCTTTTAAATATTTTTTCTTTGTAATTTTTAAAAAGTCTTCTGACAGTGGCCAGAATAACTGCCTGCAGACATTTCCACGATAGAAGTTATATCCGTTCGGGGAGCAGACAGGATTGAGTGGCTAAAGAAAGTTTTCTATTTATAACCGTGTCGTCTCACCTTCATTATGGATTGACTTTGGCAAGACCATTTTTAAATTTCCCCATTCTCTCCCCATGCCATCATTACCAGTGAACATCTCTAAGACACAAGATGTTTTTCAGTCATGCTATGGAAGCTCAGAATTTGGGCTTAACCATGTATAGATGCTGTAGTTTTCTCTTTATGATAAAACCAACTGGCTAAATATACAATAAAGAACAGAATTGGCTCGGATTTTGTTTGTTCTATTCATCTTTTTTCAAAATCTCCTAAAGACTTTTCGTATTTAGCTGAATTTTAAAGATGTTTACTTATACTTCTGGGAGTCACGCGGACAATGTAGAGCTGCTAAGGCGCTTCCCCTGCATCATGGCTGCATGTTTTGTCTCCATATCCCACAGAGATTGAGTTGTCGAACATTTTTTCTGTCCACTTATTGTTTTACTAAAAGACCAGAGAGAGCGAAGAGTTGATTTAACTTAGTCTTTGTCTCAGGAACTTTGTATTCATTCTTTCATGTCCCCATACTGGGGACAGTTATGGCTTACAAAGTGAGTAAGTCCATCCTCTTATCTTTCAGTTTGTCTTTCCTACAGTTCACATGCCTTAAATGTGAATCGCGAAGTTAATAAAGCTACATGAGACTTAAACTGTCCACTTCTTTAAGTGATCACACAGTGGATAACATTTGTTTTGGGACTGTCCTTATTCAGAGCGTATCTAGAGTGAAATTATCAAGAATGCTTCTTAGCCTACTAAATTTTCCTTATCAGGATGCCATGTATTCTCTTCCTAGGAATCGCTACCAAGTCTGAGACCATCTCTGTCACTCCGTTTATGTAGAAGCAAACTTATGGGGGGGGAAATAAATTTTCACTGTAGCTTCTAGCTTCTAATTGTCTGTATTGAGCCTCCTTCCCTTCAGAAACTTGAGTTCCACTGTCATCGCTTCATCGCTATTTCTCTATCTTATCTTCATTTAAGTACAATAATCACTGTGTAGATCAAAAATAGGAAGGAGAAAAGGTCTGATATTTTCATGGGTTTCATTTTTAAAAGCACTACACCAACTTTGGTTTTACTTTCAACGTTACATTTGTATGGTAAATTAACATACAAGAAATAACATAAAGAAACATAAAGTTAGGCGTCTATGAAGTATATCTACTAATACCAGCAATTTTGAATCAATAAGTTGCTGTTACTTTCAGTAAGTACAGGTTCAAAGATGCTTTGTGAGTAATGAATGGAAAATTTAGTGAAGCAACAGGTATGAAATTTTGGTAATGTTTTCAAATTGCTATTTGTAATTCACCACTGTGGTTTCCTAGGGCAGTTGTACAGAAAAGATAGGTCTAACGTTAATGGAATGGTATATGCTAATGCAGTTTTGTGATCTCTACAAATGTTGTCTACAAAGAATCTTTGTACTGGAGAGATAGGGTCCAAATAAATAATACCTTGAAATATCTCCAAATTAACTGCATAATCAAATTGTAAAAAAATTTGGAACGATTAAGTGGTTTATCAGTCTAAGGGGTTTTAGCCATAGAAATATCTTCCATCTGTTAGAATCAATAATGTTTTAATTTTTTTTGTTTCATTCCATTAAATCCCCTTACATATGTTACTTGATAATGCCACATCCATTCACAATACTCCATTTCACTCTGCACCAAGGTGTGAATTCTGCATTTAACATGTGGAGTCCTTTCATATTTATGTTGCTGTGCATTTTCATGCTGGGGAGTGAATCTTTTGACATTTTGGTGTAGTGATGTGTAGAATGCAGTTATGTTCTATTTCAGTATTTTATATGAAATAAATACAAGGAAGTTTCATCTTGTCAAAAAAAAAAAAAAAAAAGCTTCTGTCTATAGAAGACAAATAACGTTACCTCCAGGAATTGTTTGACACTCTTGACTGCCGAGTTGGGAATTTATGACCTTTCTATTACCATATAACTGCCTACTACTTGGACAGCCTCACATCTTTATATACTTTTGTTTATTAACCATGCTTCTATATTGTAATTAAACTTTACTCACTTCATCTACCTTTTCCCACTGAGTTTGGAGAAGTCAATTTTAGAATAGGACTTCTATATTATTTAGAATATAGGTTTGGCCACTTTTAGAAAGGAAAATAAGGTTTAAACAAGATAAATGTTTCGTCTCTCTCATCTAATACTATGAACCGTCCTCAACACTTGACTTTCATCTTTGGTCAATAGGTAGCCACTCTGCACACATTCCTGCTAATAAAAATGGGAAGTAAGAAAGGGAGCTCCTTTCCTTTCAAGTTTATGACCTAGAAGTTCCACATATCAGTTTTGTTTTTATCTCATTGTCCACAACCTGGTCACATAAACATGCCTAGCAGCAGAGGATGCTGGGAAATATAGTCTCTAGCTGGGTGAACAGATGCCCCCATTAAACTTCTATCACTATAGAGAAGGGGGTATGTGATAAAAATAGAGGGTGAAGAGAAATAAAGGTCTCTCTGCCATAGGTGTGCATCATCATTGGTATTTGACACTTGGATTCTTTATTCAGGGAGCTTAGTAAAACACTGAATAGCAAAGAATTCATTCTGAACTTAGTGCTTACATATTGGTTACGTATGTCACTAATGAAAATGGAGTATTTTCTCTTTCTGTAGTTGGAAATATTATTTATAGATCTTATATATTTACAAGTACTGTCCATTCTATGTTAGTTTGTCTAAAAGAAAAAAGGCTTTATTAAATATGACTTACCAAGGACAGCTCAATAAATCCATTGCATTAACAAAAATATATTCTCATGTTTCCTGATTTTTAACAATATGTATGATATTGCTGGTGAAAAGTTGCTCACTCTTAGGTTTTTCCCTAACTAATGCTAACAGAGTCCATTAAAGAAATCATCACACTGAATATACATCATTGTGAGACTTACATCTTTTTACCCATGACAGCTTTAGTTTCTTCTAAGTGAAATAAAGATAAGTGATATAAAGCTCTGTATCTTTTTCTAACTGGAATGAGTTGTTTTGAGACAATTGGGATTTCTTAAAAGACTAAAATTTTGTTTTTGTTTTTGTTTTTTTTAATAAAAGCACTTGCAGAGTGTGTTACTGTCAATGTTCAGAAATAGAACATCCACTGTGCAAGGCTTTTTCAAAGTATTTGGTGTTTCTCTCTGGTTAGTATTGAAATCAATATAATGGATTGCAACCATCGTTCCTTTTTTTTTTTTATTTTACAAGAATGAACACAAAAGAACAGAAAATATCTAAGTGTGTTGCTCATGGTTAGGGTAAGTGTTAATTTGTGAAAAATGTTTTCAGTTTGGTGTGTATTTGTTTTTGGTATGTGTGCTTGCACATGTACCCTGTGTATTACAAAAAAAAATTATTTTTTAAATGTGGCTTAATAGTCAGTGTTTGAAAGCCACTCATTTATGTTGTAAAGACCCTGAGGTACTAACTGCCTTTTTTCCCATAGCATGCCCCACACCTATCAGTAAGTAACTGATGAGTGAATTATATAAGTATTTAATGCTTGCAATGTTCTAGGCACTGTGCTGAGAATTAAAAATACAGAGAAATCGAATTCAGTTTTTAGCTTAATTTTAATCTCAATCAGGAAAATTATAAGAGATTCAAACAGAACAATAGTATATAATTTGAGAAGTGTGATGGGGTCAGAGTGGGCTGGACATGAGTATAGCTTTTTCATTGAAGTTCTTTGGGTGATTATATTCTAGAGTCAGGTTTTAGACCCTAGATGACTGAAGAGTTGAATCTTTAGCCTTTGCTCCAGAGGAACACATATTCTTTCCCTTTTCTAGTAATTTACCTCTAGTGGTCTCACAAAACATGGCGGTGGTGAAAAGATTAACAAACATGTAAGAGAAGGAACATCCACTAAGACACCCCCAGATAAATGGGAAAACTTTGTATATTCTCCTGATGAGGTGTTTTGGTTTTCATTTTTTGTTTTTCCTGAATTTTTGTTTTTAATACTTGGGGGAGAGAGAGGATTACAGAGGAAATAGTAAAATCCATTATTGCAGTCACAATAGACACAAAGGGAGCAGGAACCTCAGGAAGATATTATAGAGATAAATAGTCACTGTCTCACCACCAGATGCTTAAATTTGTATGTACCCCAAAGATTTCTCTTGAATTCACTTCTCACTACACCATTCCCTACCCTTACTGATACTGAACCACTGCTGTAGCCTCCTAACCAGTTTCCCCGGACATCATTATCCTTACAGCAGAAATAGTGATCTTTCTAAAATGAGATCTCATGATGTCATTCCCTCATTAAACCCTCTCTCCTTTGCCACAGCTTCCTATTTCCTTTGGGATAGAGGAAAACCTCCTTAAAACAAGACTTTCAAGGCTCCTCATGATTTGGTCAACAACTTATGTCTCCAGTCACTTTACTCATTAAATTATGTGTTTCAGCCATTTTGAACTGTTTTCAGTTTTACCGCATCTAAAAATTTTTTTTCTCAATATTTGGACATGGTGTTGCCTGGACCTACAACTGTCATTATTTTCTTATTTAAGTTGTTAGCTTACATGTTCTACTTTTTTCTACTTCATGTAGTACTCTTCTAATGATCCAACCCTACCCTCACCCTTTAGTCTGGATAAATGAAGCTGCTTCCTTACCCTAATTCTCACACCACTCTGTTTTTGTTCCCTTTCTGAATGTCCAGGCTAGACTCTATTACAGCACTTACTTCCCTTTATTGCAATTGACTAGTTACATGTTTGTTTTAGTCATTAGAAGTCAAATTCTTGCAGGCTGAATATTTTGTCTGCTTTGTTCATAGATCTGCAGTGCCTAGAAAAATGCCTGCCACATACTAGGAACTCTATAAGTATTTTTTAATTATTGATTTTTAATGCAACTGTTTTAACTATTTGCCAAAATAAATCAATAGGATACTGAAACATATTGGCAATTTGGGGGGGGGTATTATAACATTGACCAAACCTAGGGGAAAGTAGATATTACGTTATTATAAAATTGGTATTACACTACAAATGAACTAAGTAGGATTAGTAACATTGATGGTAGTGATATTGGTAGTAGAAGCAGTAGTAGCTAAAATATTCCATGCCCAATTCTTTTTTTTTCCTTCAACTTTTAATATAATCTACGCCATTAACTCTCAAAATGGTTCTTAAGTGGATAAGAAAATAAAGATTAAGAAAGCTTAAAGGAAACTAGTAAATGCAACTAAAACATGGAAAGTGGATTTTATAGAGGAGGTAGGAAAACTGTACCAAATGCAAACATCCATATTTCAACATCAAAAGCTGTTAGAGACACAGTGACTGAAAACCAATTAAGTTATTCCATGAGACCTGCCTACATTGAGTTGTCCAATTTAAGGATCATGAACATGGGACCTCATACTCTGAAAGAATTATTTTTTTTATAGTTAGCCTCACTTTTCTTACTGTTACTACCAGTTGGCTTTTTTCCCCAGTTACCATAAGAAAATATTATTTTTTTAAATATGATGATTCTCAAATATTTTAACAGCTGAAGAGGAGATAATTACAATTAAGAAAGTCCACTGAGAAACTGTGGTATTAAATTTGCTACATTGTGGCCTTTAGTTAAATCTCTTGTGCCTTCTTAGAGCCAGAATTCTTCTCTGTAAAAGTTATTCTTAATTAGCTTCTTAATCAGGAGTTTCTAAATTGTACACAATCATGTATACTTTCTATTTATTTAGCAGAAAATGGAATAAGGCTTTTAGACCACCCTTTTATGTCCACAGATAAAAACTGAAGTTGTTTAGGGATTGTGCACAATTATAGTAGATTATTTTAAAGTAATAAACCTGATTTAATTTTAAGCAAAAAAAAAAAAAAGGCATGATTTTGACAATCCACTTTTTTTTTTTTTAATTTGTAATATTGTCTAATCTGGTGTCACTTATAAGTACTTGGGTATAATTGTGAGATAGCTCCCAAGAATTCAGAAATGAGGGAAACAGAATTCCAGCTGAGAGTTCATTAAATCATCATTTAATGAGTTCAAGCAAAGCCCCCAGAAGGAGATAAAATAGATGTAGGGCAATTATTCTTTGATCATATTAACATATCTATAGAAAGTGTATCTTAATCTGCAGAAGCAAGTAGTAGGGACTGGTCAATTTTAGAAGTATAGAAAGGAAAAAAATCTGAGGAAATATTGGTGGTATCTCTTTAAAGACACCTGAATAAATGGACCTGGAGTTCTTTGAGCCCATATCATGATGATAAACAGATAAGTTTATTTTCTTTAAAATGTCCTTGTTCTGATTCCAAGTTCACTAAGCTGACATTGATTCCTGAATAGTTTGATTATATTAGGAGACGATGCTAATCATGTCAGAGTAATCCTGGTCCTGGTTATCTCTCTTGCTCAAAATCACTCTGCTTCTCTTAGTAATATGGTACTCTAATATGAAGAACTTTCCACATCAGGTAACACTTCTTAAAAACAAGCTGTAAATGTCTAAAATATTTTTAGTGGCTGTCACTGCTTTCAGAATAAGTCAAAATTTCTTTGTATGACTTTGAACAGGCTACAATAGCTGTCCAAATCTACCCCTTTAGCCTTAAATCTACTACTTTATAGATCTTTCTTGCCACCAGATATCTAGACATCCCTCAAAAGTAACCTGTACTCTTCCATCATTATATCTTGGCTCATAGTCTTGTCTTTGCTGAGAAAATTTTTTAGTCTGTCTCCATATGGTAAAGTCAATACTTACAATATTCATCTCAAATGCCACTTCTTACATAAGACATTCATACTCATCCTGCTGAGATAAATGTTTATTCTGTGTTCATATATAACAAAATGTTTTCTACGTCATTTATAGAACTGAATATAGTTTTCCTTTTATTATTTTTGGTTGTGTGCATATATCCACTCCCTTGCCCCACACACAAGCACAGTATATTAAAAACCTTTGAGAGCAGGGATTAGATTTTAAAATTGTTGTATTTCACAGGTTAGCACATTTTGTAATATGAATATAGTATATAACATCAGTAACATTTTTTGAAGTAAAATAATTGGAAGAATAAAAAGAAAAGAGAAACAAAGGAAGAAGTGAAAAACAATGTAATAATTTCTTGAGAAGTTTGAAGCTATTTGATCATTTAGCTTTTTTTTAAAGTCGTCTATCTTTCCAAGTGTCTTCTTATAGCTCTTTTTTTTTTTTATTTTACAAAATGCAAAGACCTGTTCATGGTTTTGATTACTTACTCAAAGACAATGAATTAAATTCTAAATGTTACAGTTCATGTCATTCTTACATTTATACCTTATCATTGCTAGTATTACACTTCTGTGCTGAATATTAGATATTGTCTTTGACCATTTTGGTCAATGTAATGTTATTTGCTTGAGGGTGCTTAATAAGCATTGTATGATGAAGATGGTGATAATGAGAAAATCCTTTTTTTTTTTAAGTGTTTTTTTTTCTGCTGGTAGAATTCCTGGAATATTGTAGATTCTCCGTAAACATCAATTGTATTATTGATTTAATTAATTGAAATAATCTATTTCTCCCATTTTACAGTAAAAAAGGACATAATTAATTTAGCAGGAGGATTATTTTAAAATATTCTATATGCCATATTTTTTATTAAACATTTTTATGAATGTAAATTTTATTTTAAATTATTGAACATTTTTGTCTTCTCTGGGTTTCTTTTGATGGAGACATGGAATTATTACATTTATATATATATATATTTCATGGAATGAAAATATATTTCACTTATATTAGTTATTTAAAGAAGGAGGAAAAACTGTTTTTTCTGTCATTTTCATTGTTCAAGCACTACTTTTTTTTTTTTTAAGTAGTTCCCAGTAGCTTAATCAACTCTTAAAAAGTAATCAAAAAAGGGCGACTGGGTGGCTCAGTTGGTTAAGTGTCTGCCTTCAGCTTAGGTCATGATACTGGGGTCCTGGGATCGAGTCCTGCATCAGATTCCCTGCTCAGTGGGGAACCTGCTTCTCCCTCTGCCTGCAGCTCCCTCTGCTTGTGCTCTGTCGGTCTCTCTCTCTCAAATAAATAAATAAAATCTTAAAAAAAAAAAAGTAATCGAGAAAAGAGTTGGAAAATTATTGGACTAACCAAAATGTTTTCTTTCAACTGCTGCTTATGGCTCCTGGTTACCTTTTATTGTGGGTGAAAAATATCATTTGAACTTGGAGGGGATATTGTTGAATGTACACTATGGGCATCATGATAGGTTTTTTTTTTTTTTGTAAATGTAGTAATCATCCTGTAGATCCGAGTTGTCCTCTAGAAGTAAAAAGTTGATGTTGAAAAATAAACTTTGAGATAATTAACAAAATTAGAAGTCACTGAGGTAGTGGGTATTGTCATACAAGAACCTCTCCCCCCCCAGTCCCCAATTCAATGAAGTTGAATCTGGAATTCGTGACATTGAATACATATGTATGATACGTCAGTGGTTTCTAATTAGAGCTAGGAGACATACCACTAGATAGCTTTATTCACACTATAAACTGCACAACCCTGCTTATCTTACACTTTTGCAAATCACTGTATGCAAAACTTGGTAAAATTAGGGCCCCCATTACACACAAGGAAAGAGGGATTAATAAGAGAGGCATGAAAAATGGTATGAAAATGGCAGAAGTTGATGCAAATTAGAAGAAATTAGGGATATTTCTACATATGCTTCAGATTTCTTTCTACAAATAATCTTTCCAAAGAATAGGAATGAGAAACTTTGCAGGGTAATTTTTGTGTCTTATTTATCACTTATTTCATATTTATACAGGTTGGGCTATAGCATTTTTGGCTAAGCAGCATTAGATTAAATGGAATAATATTATTTTCATTAACATTTAAATAACACCTTCTTTGATATGAAATACTTAAAAGCAGTATGTACTAAAGCAAGATCATTGCTTTTAAGAGGAGACTTCATTAAGACATTGTATTTTAAGTAATAAATGTTTTAAAGGAAATTCAACTGAAATTTGTATCAAATCAGTTTGTTACCTGACCCTGCCTTTGGATTATTTAAGGGGCATCTAGTGAATTTATGTTGTCCTAAATTCCCCAAGGCTCTATTGTGTTACACAAATTTACTTAAATGAATAAATAGAAATCAATGGGATAGAACCTAGTTTGGTTATCCTTTCTCAATTTTTTAAACTCGTATTTCTTGGCAATATTATTTAAATTATATAAGAATTCATATTGGGAAAAACAATACTGTAATCATGATTAATTTACAGTATTAACTCAACATAACCCTTTAAAGTAAATTATTAACTATAGTTACTGTGGACATTTAAGAAAAAACAATTAAACAAAATTTTGATTTATTTATTTTATCTCCAAATACATAAGAAATCTTGGTGTGTGTTATCATCTTCTGATTAACCATGCAGTGCCACCTGGTGTGCAGATGGAAAGAGTATTACACATCAGAGGCTCTGTTCACACCACCCTCCCAAACACAAACTTACGTGGCAGAAAATTAACAGATGTTCACTTTGCTTGTGTTATGGAGATAAATTGTGCATACAACTCTTAATTCATAAATTAAATTTGGAGAAGAAGGTATTGATACCTGGATTAATCAGTCAAAGATCATGTGAATATATCCAGTTTAGTGGAAGAAAGTCATATTTAATTGGAAAATTGCTTCCTTGGATCTTTAAGTTCTTATTTTGTGTTTCTACGCTTTATTTTCTTATGTACACAATATTTTGTTTGTTGAGCCTTAATATTTCCATTTCACTGATAAATCTGTCAGTGCTAGAATAGCATGTTTTAAAATTGACTGCTACTTGGGGTGCCTGAGTGGCTCAGTTGGTGGAGCCTCCAGCTCTTGATTTCTGCTCAGGTCATGATCTCGTGGTCATGAAATCAAGTCCTTGGTCAGGTTCCACGCTTAGCAGGGAGTCTGCTTGAGATTCTAACCCTCTCTCTCTGCCCCTCCCCACCTTGAATAAATAAATAAATCTTTGAAAAAGAAATAAATAAAATAAAATTGACTGCTACTTCACATCTGTGGTTAAGTTTCCTTTTCAGTAGGATAAAATACCCTTTCTTTTGTCTTTTATAAAGACCGTATTATATTCAGGTGCTTGTCTACTCTACTTTTCTTTTAATCTTATCATTGACTGATCATATTTTAACGTATATTGTTATATTTCTACCATATGTATATCTAGCTATGTGCTAGGGATAATAGTTCACAAAATAAATTTAAAAGGTTATTATTTGTTTAGAAAAACAATAAAGTACTTTGATGCAATTAATAAATACAAATTTTGTATATGCAAATGCAGTAAATACAGTGACTTAATTTCTTAGAGTATTGGCTAAATTTTTTGCATAAATTAATTCTCACAAAGTAATACTGGATTGATATTGTTGATACCTCCATTTCATGTATGTATAAATTGTTTCACGAGATGTTAAGTAATATTCTCATAAGTACAACCTGGATTTGAATTGAGGTCCATCTGAAACCAAAGCCATACTCTTGACCAATCCCCTAAGTTGGAGTTACTTATAAATAATGATTTTTTTCTTAATTTACAAATTTCCTTTTTAAAATTCATTTTTAAAAATTGTGGTAAAATACACATAAAATTTACCATCTTAACCACTTTTTAAGTGTACACTTCAATGGCATTAAGTACATTCACATTTAATTAATAAAACTGACAAATCCCCAGCCAGACTTATCAAAAAAAAAGGAGAAAGTTCCCAAATAAATAAAATCATGAATGAGAGGAGATATCCCAACTAACACCACAGAAATACAAACAATTATAAGAGAATATTATGAAAAATTATATGCCAATAAAATGGGCAATCTGAAGAAATGGATACACTTTTAGAAACATATAAACTACAAAAACTGAAACAGGAAGAAATAGAAAATATGAAATAACCAGAAAAGAAATTGAATCAGTAATCAAAAATTTCCCAATAAACAAAAGTCCAGGGCCAGATGGTTTCCCAGGGCAATTCTATCAAACATTTAAAGAAGAATTAATACATATTCTTCTCAAACGGTTCCAAAAAATAGAAATGGAAAGAAAACTTCCAAACTCATTCTACGAGGCCAGCATTACCTTGATTCCATAACAAGATAAAGAGCTCACTACACTGAAGAATTACAGACCAATATCTCTGATGAACATGAATGCAAAAATTCTCAATAAGATACTAGCAAATCTAATCCAACAGTGTATTAAAAAAATTAGTCACCATGATCAAGTGGGATTTATTCCTGGGCTGTAAGGGTGGTTTAATATTTGCAAATCAATCAACACGATACACCACATTAATAAAAGCAAGGATAAGAACTATATGATCTGCTCAGTAGATGCAAACAAAAACAAAAACAAAAAAACATTTGACAAAGTACAGCATCCATTCTTGATAAAATCCCTGAACAAAGTAGGGATAGATGGAATGTATCTCAACATCATAAAGGCCATATATAACAGACACACAGCTAATATTATCCTCAATGTGGAAAAACTGAGAGCTTTTCCTCTACAGTTAGGAACAAGACAGGGATGTCCACTCTCACCACTATTACTTAACATAGTACTAGAAGTCCTATCCTCAGCAGTCAGACAGCAAAAAGAAATAAAAGGCATCCAAATTGGGTAGGAAGAAGTCAAACTTTCACTATTTGCAGATGACATGATACTCTATGTAGAAAACCCGAAAGACTCTCCCAAAAAATTGTTAGAACTGACACACAAATTCAGTAAAGTCACAGAATACAAAAATCAATGTACAGAAATCTGTTTCATTTCCATACGCCAATAATGAAACAGCAGAAAGTGAAATCAAGGAACCTATCCCAATTTACACCCAATTGCACCAAAAACCGTAAAGATACCTAGGAATAAACCTAACCAAAGAGGTAAAAGATCTGAATTCTGAAAACTATAGAACACTTGTGAAAGGAATTGAAGATGACACATAGAAATGGAAAAACATTCCATGCTCATGGATTGGGAGAACAAATATTGTTAAGTTGTCTATAATACCCAAAGAGATCTACACATTTAATGCAATCTCTATCAAAATACCACCAGCATTTATACTATTACACTATTCTTGATACTTGAGCATTATGGAAGTTAGAGGTGCTGCCCCTCATGCTGTTAGAAATCCATGTATAACTTTCAACTCCTCTAAAACTTAAGTACTAATAGCCTGTTGTTGACTAGAAGCCATACTGATAACATAAGCAGTCTGTTAACACATATTTTGTATATATGTACTATATTCTTACAATAAAGTAAGTTAGAAAAAAGAAAATGTTATTAAAGAAAACCATAAGGAAAAGAAAATACATTTATAGTCCTGTACTGTATTTATCGAAAAAAAATCCACGTTTAAGTGGACCCATGCAGTTCAAGCCCACGTTGTTCATGGGTCAACTGTACTAAAATAAAAACATTTTAAGTATGTAAACTAAAGTTATTTTGTAAAGAATATCACTCTGACACAATCAAATAAATTATTGGAATTGTTTGTGTGTATGTTTATTTTCCTCTCTACTGACTATAGACATGTTGATTAATAGAATACTCCAGGGAAAGTTGAATCAGTTTTATGTGTCTTTTTTCCCTTTGGCATTTTTGGTAGCTATTGACCAGAATTTCTGGTGGGAATAATCTGGGCTATAATATGGGATCATATGAAGACTAGAGAAGAGTGAATAAATCTCTAACGAACGGTCCAAGAGTGAGCTTTCCTATTAGAGTGGTACATATTATAACAGGTTTGGCCCTAAAATGATGTTAGGTTCCTCTAAAACTGTTTTTCCATTATATCTAAATGTGTTCTTTTCCCCCCTCCTATTTGTGTGTGTGTGTGTAGGGGTGTACACATATTATACATATGCATACATATATATGTTATGAAACCATCCCTCTTGGTTCTTGGGAGTTTTGGGGGTTTTGTTTGTTTTGTTTTCTCATCTTCCAGCCTTTTGCAACTTACAGTCACCTGAGAAATGGAAGCTTGAGGAGGATAAAGTGAGAAATGAGTAAAATTTATAAAGGCAACATTTTCATTCCATGGCTCTTTTTTTTTTTTTTTTTTTGTAGAAGGAGCGTCACAAAGCTCACTTATAGATTTTAAAGTTTTCTAAATACTAAGACATCTCATGACAATACACAAAATAAGAGATGTTAAAAAGTTTTGACTCAATGTCATTTAAAACATTAGTTTTTAATAGTTTAGCACACATAGCTAGATATTTTTTTTAATTATGCCCACACAACCTTAAAATGGTATTTGAAAAATCTAGTATTTGTAAGTTATCTTTAGAATCCAAGTCTGGCATCACTGACAAAATATTAACAGACATATGCTTAAAGTATTAACAAACATAAATGACCTTCATTCTCATAATTTTTTTATAATGCTAACACTTTTACTCCCATTATTGCTTATATACTCACTCATTCAGTAAATATCAAGTTCCTGGTGAGTGACTAATATGCCCTTGCTATAAAGAAGCTTACAGTTTTGAGGGGGGGATAGACACACAAATATTTCCTAATTGTCCCCTGGTTAACTATTTACCACAGTATGTAACACAGCAGCATAGGATCTAAGCATTCTATTCACTTACTTATATGCACTTCTGCTTACTCATCCTAGACTCTCAGCCTCTGTAGGAAAAAAGAAAGATCAGGGGATGTGTAGGGGGCGGAAGGTGAAGAGTACACTCAGATATAGGGAATATGTGTGACAGCTCCATAGTGTTGCAGAAGCTTTTACTGCCAGGGATGTGTGCTAGTCAGTAGGACCAAACGAATATAACAGAAACGGGTTCCACAGATGTTGCATGGTATACACATGAATTTAGTTGAGTTAGTATGTTTCCTGTTTACTGTGGAGGATGAAGGATTTTAACATGAGATGTAAGAGATTAGAGAGATTGGTTCAGTGACACTATGGAAATGGGTTGGGGAAGGACTAGACCAGGTCTGGGGACATTTTATGTGTGGCTATTGCAATAATTCAGTTTAGAGAAAATTGAGGATCTGAAATAGGGCTGAGAACTGGAAATACAATGAGTAGGTCTTAGCACCTGATTAGATATAGTTCGTGAAGATTAGGAATAAGAAGCAGCAAAGCAGGTTGAGAATTTAAGGAATGTCTGCAGCACTCCTTTTGACCAATTAGATGGATGGTGATGACAATTTACCAATAGAATAAAAGAGGGGAAGATTATGGATTCTGATTTTACCTTTTTTGTTTGGGATTTTTTTGTGATGTCCTAGTGGAAAAATCCAGTAAGCCCTCAGGTGTACTGGGATAGGTCTGGAAATCAGGTGAGAAGTTTGTGGGCAGGATATGTAGATTTGGTATTAGTTGCTGTATGCTCTAGTAGAAAAATTATGAGCCTTGAAACTAGTCAAATTCAGTATCTCATCATTTATGGTTATTGGGAGTAATAGAAATATAATATAAAGTAATTTTTCACTGAATTGGCATATGGTAGGATTTTTTAAAATGGCAGTCATTAATATTATCAGCTTATAGGTATTACATGCAGTCGTAGCATTGGTGAGATCATGTAGTCATTCTTCATATCCACCCTCGGTAACATGAGAAAACTAAGTCCCAGTGAAATTCTGTGACTTGTCATGTTCACTGAGTGTGATATTCATACATACTGGAAATGAATTATGTTCTAAGTCCATGTCTGTGAATATTATTTCAACATGACTCATTCATAGTGTTATAATGTTGTTATTATCACATCCTTCATTTTACCATAGTATGTATATAACTCTTTGTGTTTAGAGAGATCTTTTGTAGTAACAGAGAAAAAGTAAAGTAGCCCATATGAGGGACTGAACTTCTTTAGCATGATGTTTTAATATGAATTCTTGGTGTGCAGAACCAATATTCTTGAACACTATTGAACCTGGTTATTACTAAGGAGTGGACTTGGAAATATTAGATATTTGTGTTAAATAAGTACACAAAAATAAACCTTTCAAAAGAAAATTTGGCATAATAAATGTGTATTTAGAAGGGATACATTGGGGAAGAAAATCTTTTACTTTAAAAAATATTATCTTGGGGCCCTTTAAAAGGCAAATTTCCTTAATAAGAATTAACATATAGTTTATAAAAGTGATTGTTTTTTTCCATAGAGATATGTTAATCATATAAAGTAAGATGTAAGTTTATACCTTTTCTCAGTAACCAATGAAGTTCTTCTGCAAATAATAATAATAATAATAATAATAAATTTGGCACAATTTCTTTCTTTTTAAGTTTGCCTCTTCCTTAGAGCATTGTTCCAGGCTTTCTATGTATTTTATCACCATAGGTATGTGACGTAACACATTTAGAAATTCTCTTAATTTTACAACTATTAAATAGGTCTCAGAAATTAACTTTTTTGCCACCATCATAGTTAAATATTTTATTCCCCTGTTGTCTGGTAAGAAAATATGTGTTATGCATTAGGGAAACATAAAATCAGTCCTCACAGA
Organism: Phoca vitulina; assembly: GCF_004348235.1. Classification (NCBI taxonomy): domain Eukaryota; kingdom Metazoa; phylum Chordata; class Mammalia; order Carnivora; family Phocidae; genus Phoca; species Phoca vitulina. The sequence goes on from NW_022589705.1 coordinate 20,608,144, forward strand.
TTCTATAAGTTTCCATAATGCAGAGTAATTGAACATATGGTCTGTACTAACTACTGTAGGTTGATTGGTACAGAAAATAAAAAGGGGGATGGTGGAAAATTTTAGGCAAGTTTTTGGTTTTAGGGTTTATGTTTCCCCTCGTAACAAATGACTTTGTAATAGTGAGTTGCATTAAATTCTACTTAATACTTATTACTACATATACAATATATGTTAGATCAAATAAACAGACCTTTTTAAACATCAGCAATTGTTATGCTAAATTCTCCACCCCCCAAATTGTAACTTTTTAGAATTCTGGTAACAATATATAATATTATTAACCAATGGCATTCAGTAAATGTGCTCAATTTTTTTTTTTTATTTTTATTTTTTTTAAGATTTTATTTATTTATTTGAGAGAGAGAGAATGAGAGACAGAGAGCATGAGAGGGAGGAGGGTCAGAGGGAGAAGCAGACTCCCTGCCGAGCAGGGAGCCCGATGCGGGACTTGATCCCGGGACTCCAGGATCATGACCTGAGCCGAAGGCAGTTGCTTAACCAACTGAGCCACCCAGGCGCCCAATGTGCTCAATTTTTAAAATTACACTGATTTTTATTTCTATTAAAAAAAGAACTAATTCTCTAAAAATGCTCAAACCTGCTATTAAGACCACCTACCTTTTAGCTGAAAAGTGATATATACTTTTCTTATTGAATTGGCTTTTGTGGAGAGTTTCCTTTTATTTATAATGGGATGCTAAAGGGAATCTGGGATCCTTTGGGAATTCTTACTGTGTTCCTGATCATTCCACCCACCAGCGTAGATGAGTGGCATGACATTGAACAGTTAAACATGGGCTTATTATCATAGATGTGAGCTTTCCTCACATGGTTACAATGGAAATGAACAAAAATCCTGAGCCAAGTCATTCAGGAGATTGTAAATATCTGTTAATCAGGTTAGTGAATGTTTCATGATTACTTTGTGAGGATTATTTTGAAATGCAGCTTTATTTCAGGGTTAAGTTATGGGAGGTACCTTTGTTGAGCCTTTTAAAAGAGCATTAAAAGCTCTATCTGATAAGCTTGAGAAAAGTAAGAAAAAACAATTATTCTAGCAAGTACACTTTGTGTTTCTGAAAGTTTTTCTCATCATAATGCAAGTAAATCACACTTACTTGAACATCTGTTACATTGTAAATATCGAATTTGGCATTTAGACATCAATGCCTGAGAGTTTTGCCAACATTTTTTGCAAACCTACTATGTGTTAGGGACTTTGCAGACCTGATCTCATTGCATCTCATTCAAACCACACCATAATCCCAGAGAATATGTATTAATTACACCCACTGTAATGCTGGAGAAGCTATACCAGGAGTGGGTTAAGTGGCTTGCCTAAAGCCACCAAAGCTCTCAAGAAATCCAAACCTTGTGGTTTTCCACCATTCCAAAGCACCCAATACAATAATCATGGGGAAATAAGGGGTGGTATAATGGCTTAAGGGATGAGGAGAGGTGAGAAAGTTATTATTGTTTTTATAGAGAAATATGGATACATTTTATGGCAAGGTAAAGAAGTAAATGGAAAACAAAAGTTTGAAATTATATTTAAGGGGAAGAAGGGGGAAGAACAACAGGAGACTAGAAAAGAAGAGCAGAGGCTGGGGCGCCTGGGTGGCTCAGTCCTTAAGCATCTGCCTTCGGCTCAGGTCATGATCCCAGGGTCCTGGGATCAAGCCCCGTGTCGGGCTCCCTGCTCTGTGGGGAGCCTGCTTCTCCCTCTCCCACTCCCCCTGCTTGTGTTCCCTCTCTCGCTGTGTCTCTCTCTGTCAAATAAATAAATAAAAATCTTTAAAAAAAAAAAAAAAAAAAGAAGAGCAGAGGCAGATGTGTTAGTTTTTGAAAGTTGTTAGGATACTTTTTTCCTCATTGATAGAGAAATAATTTGGTGAAGATAGGAAGAATTCCAAGGTGGAACATGTCAGCCAAGTGAGTTCACTTTGCTTTTCAGGGAGGAGGAGAGAGAGATAAAAGGAGAACAGTAGCTCCTCTCCAGGAATACACACAACAGCAAATGTTAAGTGGGGAGGAGAAACTGCATAACAAAGAAGAAAAATATAGACAACATTATATTGTTACTTAACTGATTTTACATTTATAGTAGGTGTTAATACTAGTTTACTTTTATGGGGTGGAAGGAAAGAAAGAATAAAATAAAGCATTTTATTATAATGGAGGGAACAAGTAGGGATGATACCTTTATTGAACATTGGTTTTATTTGTTATTTATAATTAAAACAAAATAAGTAGTTCTTGAACTTCTTACAATGAAATTAGTGATTATTTAATGGGTATTCTAGGAGACCTACAGCATTATTATCCCTTTAAGGATATAAAAATAAAACCAATACACAAAGCTGGTTTGAGCCAGTTGGTCCAACTATAAGTTATACACAGGTTGCAATTAATTGCTTTGAAAAGGAGTTAATTTTATCAGGTCATTAAATAACCCCATTAGTAAATTATTATGACAAACATATTATTTGCAAAAATACAGGAGCAGTAGCATTTTCACAAATTATTAGTCTTTATGTTTTGCTTACATGTAGTGATGGAATCAGCCACCATGCCATTAGAGAATATTACTATTACGAAAAATGTAGGGCATTTTATAAGTTGAAGATTGAAGATAAATTCATCTTTAAGCATGTTATTCTTTGTTACCAGAGCTTTGTACTCTGGGCTTCTGTGAAAATTGGATGAGCGTATGAATATACAAATTCACGTATGGTGAGGTGGAAATGGAAGAAATGAAGGTGAATGAGGAGAAGGACAGAAGAAAGCAAAATAAACACATATAAAATTCAGTGAAGGGCAACCTAATTTACCATTCATTCAGAAACTTGAGTTCTTACAATGTGTGCATGTATTTCACTTTTAAATATTCTAGGTCAACAACATATGATTGAAAAAAATAGCAAGTTGAGAAGTCTTATTTACTGATTTGATGAATGAGGTAATTCATTTTGAGCTAAGCCTTTAGGCCAAAATTTTAGTCAAAGGAAAAATGTGGGTTCTGATTTCTGCCAGACTTAATTAGCCATATGTTAAAGAACAATAGTTCAATATACATAGTGTGGAAAATACTTCTCATTATGGATTGATCTTTTTAAACTGTAACTATTCTAACTATTCAGAGCAATACAGAAAACCAAAGAATTTCCATCACTGAATATGTGGAGCAGATACCACCCACATACCCATGTACAAACTGTATTTTGTAATATAAAAATGATCACTGGAATCTTCTCCCCAAATTTCTGGAGTGCCAATTTAGAAGCAGCCTATTGGGATATATCTAATTATATCAAAATTATATGTTCATTCTACAAACAATGACCATGATCTGTACTAGGAATAAAAGCCTTCTAGATCTTTAAAATTCCCAGTGTTCTTTAAAATCCCCAGTCTAATCAGCACCTGCGTTTAAAATTATAAAGGCAGTAAAGGTTAGAAGCAGGGAGTTCCAGGTTAGACAGACCTGAACTTAATCCCAACTCTGCCCCTTACTATCTCTGTGCCATTGAGTAAGTTATTTAAACTCTCATTGTTTAGGTTTCCTTATCTTTTAGGTAGAAATGATAATTAAAAGTGGGGTTCACTGTGATGATTATCACACTGCTTGCTGCCAAAGGTTTAGTGGTTGTTAGAGTAATTCTCATTAAAATTATGGATTTCCCTTAGAAGAAATCTTTGTGTTTATTAAATAGTTTAAAGAAAAACTTTTTAGGTAAGAAAACAAAAAATATTAATATTTGAGAAATAAATTGTACTTCATCAAAATTAAAAACATCTGATCTTTAAATGAAATGGCAAGTCATACACTGGAAGAAAAAATACATACACACACCTGACAAAGGTATTTGTGTATTTTCAGAATATGCAGAGAATTTTTTTTTTTTACAATATATAAGACAATCCAATTTTTAAAATGGAGCAAAAGTTTTAAACAGGCAGATGAATATGCAGGAATAATCAATAAGCACTTGAAAAGATGCTCAGCATCATTAGTTATTAGAGAAATGCAAATTAAAACCACAAAGTGAAACCACTTCACACCCACTAGAATGACCAAAATTAAAAAGACTAACAATACCAAAGGTTGGCAAGGGTATTAAGCAACTGGAACTTTCATGCATTGCTGGTCGAAGTGTAAAATGTACTTTGGAAACAGTTTAGTAATTTTTTATACAGTTAAACATATACCTACACTGCAAAGCATTAATACCACTGAGATATTTAACCAAGAGAAATAAAAACATAGACTGAGAAGAGTCCTACATCAATGTTCATATTAGCCAAAAATGGGAAAAAAACAAACAAAAAATGTCCATCAACAGATGAATAGATTAAACACATTCTGGTATATTCACTCAATAGAATACTACTCAGCATCAAAAGGGAATGAACTACTGAGACATGAAACAACATGGTTGAATCTTCACCAGCATTGTGTTGAACAAAAGAAGTCACAGGTACTGCTTGTTAAGCATTTAGTAACAGGGAAAACAAAACCTTTCCCTCGACTTCATGAAGACTAAAGGCTCCTTGGGTGCAAAGTAACATAATTACAACACAGCGTGGTAATGTATGTAGTGATCGAGAGATGCCCAGAGTTTTGTGAATGCACAATCAGGATGCCCAATGTTAACCATGACCCTGATGAATTTAAGTGTAAGAATGTTTATTAGGGTAGGGGAACAGGGTCATGGAAACTTACTAGAGAGAGTGGCACCTTTACAGAGTTGAAGGATCATTAGGAGTTAGCAGGAAAAGAGAAGTTGGAGGGAGAGGGTTATTACTGGTGGAGGGCTCAAGAGAACAATTTTTCAGTGAACTAGCATGATAACTCCTGAGTAGTTTAGTGTTTCTGTAGTGCATGAATCTCTGATTGTTGAGTCTCTGGGTTGGAGAGTTAGTCAAGAAGCCGCTCATGGAGGTCCTGTTTAGGATGCTAAGGAACTTGGGCTGCTGTTCTGTTGAATATGAAAACTGATTGAAAGGTTTGAAGTAGCAATGTCTCACTAGATAGGGTATAACATGGGAGTGACAAGACTGGACATGTTTAGACAAGCTGGAGAGCTGTTATACAATGCAGCTATGAGATGATTAGAGCTTGAACTTGGGCAAGGAATGAATTAAATAAGTAGTACTTAAGTCTAAATGCTTAGGTCGTTTTCCTTATGATTTAAAATCAGGAAGCTTAATCAGAAATTGGAAAATAAATGACCACTTAATAAGTAGCTACTGGACTTACACAGTATTTTACTCCTAAATTCCTATAGCTTAGGATGTTTAATGTTGTATTAATTTCTATGTACATAGGATAAAACCTACCATTATCATAAAGTCAAAATCATTATTTTCCACCAAATAAAGCTATATTGTCCCAGTGTTGGCATTACTGAAATAATATACTTTGATCAGCATTTGCAGATTACTTAAGATTATTTCTATAATTAGTTTCAAAGCATTTTCTCATATTTATCTCCTTGAATATTAAAGCTCATTAGGAAATGTATATTTAGATATGTAGAGAAGATTAATTTATAAAACTAAAAGTAAACATAACAACTAATTGAAATGCTTAATAGTGCATTAGCAAGAATTGACTTCTGGTATAACCAAACAAAATGTTTTTGTGATTTGTTCTTGCAGTTTATTTGACACAAACTGCAGGCATGGGCTGTAGAATAGAAGTAATAGCATCTTATGACTAGAAACAAACAACTGAATAACTTTTAAGTGTGGTCCTATAGGACAATTAGTTGGCCTTAATTTTTTTTTAATTTTCATGTGAAATTCAAAGGCATAAACTGTATCTGTTTTAACAATTATTCAGGAACAATTCTAATTAACCAATTTTTGTAGTTAGATGAACTGGAGAATGGTCTCTGAGAACAATTTAGGAAGCAACTAGTCTTCAATATTCCCCATTAGTTGTATAATAAATATATTTCTAATTGGAATATATTATTGATGTCAACTTACCAGTTTTCTGTTACCACTCTTGAGAGTAAAATGTGGTATGAACCGATTTTTCTGGACACCTGTTGTTCCTTTGTTAGGGATCTTTTACCTGATGGTTCTGTGACCACAAAAAGATGAGTAGTTGTTGATTTATACGTGATATATTAAAAATAAAACCAGTTTCTTACTTAATTAGTAATGGCAATAGGGTGTGATATCATTTATTGACAGGAGCCCCAACACTGTCAAAAAATAATTTGATTATATATTATATTTGTCTACATAAAGTACTGACAAGTGTAAGTCGTAAGAGTGAGGCAACTCATGGGCAAGACTATGTTAGAATTTAGAAATTCAATTTAAAAATGCAAATTTTAATAGTCTCCAGAATCTTTAGTAAATAAATATCTACAGGAAGCCATAGCTGGTTTTGTTTGCCCTATATCTTGCTTACCAGTGTACTAATTGAATAGTGAGGATGCTAAAGAATATATTTATGCAACAGGGCTTAAGAAATTACAATTGAACTTGAAATCAAGCTCAAGTTCATTTCTGGAACATAGACCAAAGAAAGAAAAGTCACACCTACAAATAAATTTTCTAGTTCTATTCAGTCTTTTGAAAAGAAAATAGAAAAGTTCCTAAGTATTAACACAAAATAAGATATGTGAATTCTTATTTTTATAATTAGTTCAGTGAGACTTCCATTTGAAAATGTCAGGCTGAATACAAGCATATCCTTCTCTCCTGTCCTGAATTGCCACTAAAATGAAAGCAGCAGGATTTTTCAAATGCCGGGAGCTTAAAAGAAAAAAGAGAGTAAGAGAGGAAACAATAAAACATGGGAAGCTGAAAAGCAGATGGCTCTATGAGACTGGACTGAGCAGCCCCTAAAAAACTGAATTCTGAACTGGACCCAAGAAGTACCATGATGTGCACTACTGAATCTACTTAAAGTTTCAAGATTAGTAGTATCAGGTAGCTGTGGGAGCAGGAGTGAGGGAGGGGATTTGTCAAATTTCTGGTAAAAAGCAGCTATATACCTTGATTCCCTTGTCTACCTTGAATAGCTCAAGAACCCCATTTGTTCAGTAGAGAGAGTAAACCCAGTGCCTAGACTAGAGGACACAAGGCAGAAGGATACCCTGGTGAAAAAGGGATTCAGTGAATTTTTGCATGCTACAAGCTGAGAACCTTATTCTCCCTGTCTCACCTGGCTTGCAGAGCAGCTGCTTTGTAGGTACAATATGACAGTTGGGCATGGCTGTTCGCTGCCTAACATGAGTTGTCATGACTCGCAAGGAGATCAATAACTAATGGAAAGTGGTACATTTAGAATAAGAAAAATGGAAATATGAGAAAGCCAGAGCCCAAGAGATGTTGCTATTTTGAAAAGTCCCTACAATCCTCTAAGCTCTCATTCCTTCAGAAAAAAAATAATGATACTCTTAAACAATTATTTTTCATTAAAAACAAAAGAGAAAAGGGGCGCCTGGGTGGCTCAGTTGTTAAGCGTCTGCCTTCGGCTCAGGTCATGATCCCGGGGCCCTGGGATCGAGCCCCGCATCGGGCTCCCTGCTCAGCGGGTAGCCTGCTTCTCCCTCTCCCACTCCCCCTGCTTGTGCTCTCTCTCTCCCTGTCTCTCCCTCTCTGTCAAAATAAATAAATAAATAAAATCTTTTTTAAAATATTAAAAAAAATAAAAGAGAAAAATGTGTCCTTGTTTTGAATTTCCTAGGCATACAAATTCCCTTTTTAGCCATATTTCCCGCAAACAATGAAAGTTAAATGACTCAAAAGAAATACGTAAAAGCCAGTGTTTCTATTAATTGGCTCACAACACAAGATAACACAAGTCCATTCAAATTTGTATTGAATATGTACAATTTTTAGAGTTTTTGTTTCCTCAGTTCGGGGAAGATGCCAGTACTTTGTGTGTTCATGTGTGTGTTATGCTCATTTGATTGCTTCTCCTATACAAAGACTGTCTTTAAGTAATTAAGTTCCAAAAGTTTTATTTTCCATGGCCAAGCTGAATTTTGGATATCAACTTGTTTAAGCAAAAACAAAACAAAACTATGAAAGTCCATGAGATAACCTCTATTACTTTGGAGCTGGGATGGCTGGATGAGTTTCAGCAGGCAACACTCAAAGTAACTCACAAAAAGCATCTTCTGAGAGCTGAAACAGAGTCACAGATCTGTCTCGCTCTGTTTGAGGCTTAACAAAGTAGTGGAGATAAGCTTCAGAGAGACCATGTCTTGGCCTCTAAGGACAAAGAGACACATACTTTGTGTGTGTGTGTGAAAAAATTGTGCAGTAATTTTAAAAATGAAATCCATGACACCTCATTGTGGAATCACATAGGATTTTGTTTGTTTTCAAAAATGCCTCATTGCAAAATTAATTGTCAAGATTTTTTTTAAGGAAATGCACATGTTCAAGTATATTTGTTTATATTCAAGTAGGTCATAACACATAGAAACATATTCCTTTTATGGTATCCTGTATTTGATTTTGATTATTCTTCAAGGTTTTTTTTAATTGTCATTTAATGGAATGTTTTCATTTTCTTTTCTAAAAGATATTTTTGATAAATAGGACAATTCACTCATCAGATTATTGTTCTAAAAATATACATTTGCTGCTCAGGTCAAACATATTAGAGATTCTATGCAAAAAGGTTATATGCAGTAAGTTATCTCACACAGTCTTGAAAATTATATGGAAATATAGTTATTTGATTATAATTCCCTGAACTTTTATGAATATTATAAGGCCACATAAAGAAATATATCTTTTGTAAAATTACTACTGAACATTGTCTATTATATCGGTCAGTAAATTTTATGTATTGATTGGTGTTATAAAATTCCTTAAAAGAATTTTGTGTCAGGAAAATAGTTTGTCTCTCCTAATAAATTGGTATACTTTCTTTCATCAGATATTGATATCTATGTACTTTATAATAATTTTATTTTGACTCCATTACCTAGAAGCTCAGAGTTAATTTTAGTGTTCGATCATTGTAATTATTTAACTATTATATTAGATTATCTCAAATACATTATAGAAGCAGAAAAGTATATATTATAGCGACATAATCTGTAACCCATTTGGCCCTACACAAATTTGTGAATGGCACCTCTACTTACCCCATTAATTTTTTAGATGTTGGGTTAGTTGAGGGAAGATGGAGGTTACGAACTATAGATGACACCTTAATAAGTTATTGTAATATGTATCTAGAGCCTACACACCATATTGATTACTGCTAGACATTAAGTTCAGACTTAAATAGAAGTCTGATTCTGATTTTTCTCCTCAGACTCAAGCACAACTTCTAATTTCACAACTATAAGCTTATTATTTAACATAAAGACAACACATTATACTTATGCTTATTTAAATGCATGTGTGTGGAAAGAATAAAATTCTAGCATTATCACTTATTTAGAAATCATACGAAAGTATTTCAGATCCTTTCCTATTAAGGGGGATGGGGAATGATCTCATGAAAATATAAGGACAGGAAAATATCAAGGTACAAAGAAGAAAATGAAATTCTGACCACTAAAGTCTTATTCATTTCCATTATTTTATTCAATTATGTCATATTTTTTAAGGTTTCATTTATTTATTTGATAGAGAATGAGAGAGAGAGAGAGTGAGAGAGAGAGAGAATGAGCAGGGGGAGGGGCAGAGACAGAGGAAGAAGCAGACTCTCCACTGAGCCGGGAGCCCTGACATGGGGCTTGATCCCAGGACCCTAAGATCATGACCTGAGCTAAAGGCAGACGCTTAACTGACTGAGCCACCGAGGTGCCCCTGTCGTATTGTTAACAATTATTATTGGTCCTGGCACTCTATTAGTACTGGGGATTCAGTGATTAACTTAAGTATATTCTCTTACCAGAGAAGCTCATCAACTTTTAAGGAAAAAATAATTACCAAACTAAAGTAAAAAGGGAAAACAGAAAAGATACCTAATGACCATCTTGAGGGCTGAGACTTTAACCTGTAGGTTGGGAGTTTGTTAGAAGAGTTGAAACAAGTCTATTATTGGCAGATAAGATGTGTCCACTGTAACACAGAGGTTTGAGAGAACTGAGTGAATTTGAAAACTGACAAATATGGCATGGCCTCTTCCTAAAATGCATGCTGAAGGATGAGAAAGGAATTAACAGCAGATAGGGCATGAGGGTAGGGGATGAATAAATTGTTACAGATCATATATATGAAGTTAAGACATTTATGGAGTTTGGATTTATCCCAGAGACAGTGGGTGAGCATCTGAATTTCTGGATTGATGTCATCAAGGTATTGCTTTGGCCTCCAGGTTCAGGAGTGTCACCATACAAAAAACTGCAATGGTACTGTTCCTCTCCCCTCTGCCCTCAAACTAATATAGGGTTAGTTGAGACCTGAGTGAAATAGTGTTCACGTAGCTTTTCTTATCAACTTTGAATCCCTCAGATGTTGATCTGGAAACTGAACTTGCAAAAATTCACATAATTTGTATTATAAATTTACTGACAAGGGAGCCACATCAACATTTACAGCCTTCACCACCGTACCTTAATGGGAAAGGATTTATGAATAATCACTAATGATATCATTCATAATGATGAAATGAAATATTTATAAAGCATTTCCTTTACGTTTAATTGCATGGTAATCTCCAGTTCGTTAATTCATTATAAAATCAGTTTTGAAGTAATTGTTGGCCTTGAGTTATTATTGTTCAGGATTTGTTAGTCAAAGAGGATGAATAACATGAAACTGTTGTTTGTTTTTTAAATTTTGAACAGCTTTATTGAGTTATAATTGACATACCATATCATTCACTCACTAAGAATGTATATTTCAGTGATTTTTTAGTATATTCTTGGATATGCATGACCATCACTACTGTGTTCATCATTACTGAGTTGTTTTTGGAGAGAAAATGAAAGTGCTGAAATTCTTTTTTGTAGTATTTGTATTATTGGGCTATTTTTAAGGCAGCGAAGAAATGCAGTTTATATCAGTTGTCTTTTCTCTAGTTCATAGGATGTTCTAGGGTGTCTCATGATACTCATGATACATAAGATCATCTGTGAAATCTTGTATTATAAGTTGATTCATTTTCTATATTTCCTTAGAGAAGAAGAAATTATGAAATATTTTACAGTTGTCTCTAATTTTGTTCCAGTTTCTTTTTGTGGGCTTCAAAATTAATGTAGGTAGACAAATTGTCCTTCATTGTCTTCTGAAATGATTTAAATAGTTTAAGCTAAATTTTAAAAAAGTATATCCCTTCATCTGTGTTCTAGAGATTTGATGTGTTAGATATATTCATAGAAACACAACTTACATTATAGATTTATAATTTTTGTGGACCTAATTTTAAATGGATATTATGGCTGCATTTATTTGCCATTTTAGACATACAGTTTGATTTAGCTCAGGATTAAGCAACGTGGAATTCAAAAAAATATAATACCATTTAGGATTTTCGCTGTAAAATCTATTACACTGTAGGAGGTTTCACATTTCTAAAATGCAAGCAGTAAGTACTGTGGGGTCAGGGACTAACCAGTGAATGAAAGTCAGAACTCAAAATGAAGTGCCTTTTCTGTTTAACATTGGGCACTGATAGAAACTGATAATGTTTGATTAATGAACGGCAGCCTTGCAGCGGGTGAAAACATCTGCAAAAAGTGATTTATTATTTCAAAGGTATTGGGAGCTTGCGGTATCTTGCAGATTTAAGTATGTGTGCCTGAATAAAATAAATGAGATGCAACATGTGAAAAATGAAAACACATTACTTGTAAAGGATGTGTCACAAGCAGGGTATTTTTGTTCAAGTACACTTTGTCATGGGGACTTTTAATGCTGTTCTGAATACAAATCATTTAACTGGTTCATAAAATCGCCTCAGTTGGAATTCTTGCATCTATCATCCAAGACATAAATGAGGGTTAAACTTAATGTGGTGTAACATCCCCTAAATGTTCAAATTTTGCATCATATACAACTATTAAAATTGCACATATGTTTTATGTATAAAGATGAATAAATTGTGGGTACTTAAAACAATGGTCCCCAAACAGAAATAAGGTTTAAAGTCTTGAGGGTCTTAATTGAACGCTCATCAAATACTCAAGAGTTAAGGATTTTCAGTGCGACTATTATGGCTAGACATTTGAATAACCTATCATTTTATGATTGAACAATTTTTAGTTAGGTGACATGTTATATGATAAATAATAGAATGCAATGAAGGAATTGGTACTGCTATTGGAGCTGTAATTTGTGTGTGTGTGTGTGTGTGTGTGTGCACATACCTTGAATCAGTCACTGTTGCTTGGTTAAAAATCATACCTTTTCTCTAAATGTAGTTACATCATATTTCACATATACTAGATAAGTATTTATAGAAAATAAGATTTCAAATTCTTTCAAGGTACTAATAACCTGATAATAGTCATAATGGGTTATACCTAATAAAAAACAATGTGAAAATGAAATTGGAACAGTCTGTAGGAGAGTTATGCCATCAAGACTACTAATTCTTTCTTTTGTGGTTTATGAGATGTATCTACTTGTTTAACTTACTCCTAAAAGGCACTTTTGCAAAGTTGGGTGTTGTAACTAAGAAGAACTTACTCTTCAGATCAACAGGATTAAAAAAAAAATTACCATCATAAGCAAACTAAATTCTATGAAGAAAAACTTGTTTTTTTGAGAACATTATGGAACTTTAGAATTGCATATATAATTTTTAATAAATTAGAAACTGAATTGGGGCAAGATTTCAGCATCCCCTTTGACCATGATAGCCTTAGGACTGAGCATAAACTAAATCCTTATTAAATGTTTTGTTGAGTGATTGAATAGATGAAGGAATTAGTAAAGGAAATACTATTCACAGCAACTTAGTTATTTAACAGAGTACTGAGGAACCTGCTTTCTGCCAGGCGGTGGGCTGAGTCTGGAAATAAAATGTTGGAGAGAACAGGCATAGTCCCTGCTCTCAAGGAGCTCCTAGGCTGTGGGAGACAGATATTAAATACATCACATATCACATAGTGAAACATTTTGAAAAGTGATACAGAAATACAAGGGTCTTGGAGGCTACCTTCCAAGGGGTTCTCTCCTGAGTGGGAAACAAGGGAGGGATGATGCTAGCTGAGGCTGGAGAGAATAAAGAAAGGAGGTGAGTGGCAGGAGTTGCTAGAAAATTGAGCTGGGAAGTAAAATGATCAGATTAGCATTTTTTTGAAAGATTTTATTTATTTATTTGACAGAGACACAGCGAGAGGGGGAACACAAGCAGGGGGAGTGGGAGAGGGAGAAGCAGGCTTCCCATGGAGCAGGGAGCCAAAGCGAGGCTCCATCCCAGGACCCTGGGATCATGACCCGAGCCGAAGGCAGACGCTTAACCGACTGAGCCACCCAGGTGCCCCAGAATAGTCTATGTTGATTTATGAGCTGATCTGTGTGCTGAGGTTGGCTAGCTGTTCTTAACATTTGCATTTTAAGGGAATCACTTTGTCATATGTGTGGAGGGAAGAGTTAGAGGTGAGAAAATCATTTAAGAGACTTTAGTAATGAGAACAGAAAATGGTGACATTGATTCTACTCTTCCCAGGAATACAAATCTTTGCCTGTTATGATCTCTCTACCTGCCACCCCCCATCTTATTTTCTCTGTTCCCTGAGAGTGGCCATGCCAGAAAAATAAGGGCTCTTTCATCACTACTTTTTGATACTCCCTACTCCCCCTTTTATATTTAACTCATAATTATTTATTAAATCTTAACTACCACTTAAATTAAACACAATAGTATTTGTCAGGCAATAAGACAGTTCCAATAGCATGTTCTTATATTTTGAGTTTATTTTCAAAATTTGACTCCACTGAAATGTTGAAAAATTTTAATACCATCGTTTTATTACCAAATGATATACATGATTAATAACATGTGATCAGATTTAAATGCTTTATTTCCAGTAAGAGAATCATTCAAAATAGGAAAATAAACATTACATTTTATAAGTAATATTCATGTACAGACAAGATTATAACTAGAATAAGAAGTATAATGAAGATTTAATAACATCCGTGGAAAGAATTTCTTTAACCTTTCTATTTTCTAAAATTTGCTAACCTTCACTGTCAGGAATATTTTCCTCATCTCTTTTTGCTATCTTATAAATCAGTTTTTAAGTGGAAATAGGCACGAGCATCTTGAGAGCTCCTTATGTAGCTGAAAATCTTCATTAAATTGACTTCTCCAGGCTGAATAATTACAGTTCCAATTAATTAAAGACTAAAAATTGCTTCCTCAATTGAACTGAAATATGTAGGCAAACATATGAAAATACAAACCTTCTAGATTTAGGAGTTTTCTTAGAACTCCTTGCTAAGATGTCAAATATTAATATAGCCTAACCTCCTTAACATCAAAGAACATATAGAGATATGTTCTTCCTAATTATGTAGATATAACATATGTAAAACAAAATTAAGATCCAGGGCATACTTAGTTGGAATCTAATAAGAATTCAGAAAAAATAAAGGACACTGGTTTCTGGGTGTCTCTGTCTTTACACTGAATCTACAACCCTGGACAGGTGGCACTCTTCCCAGGTTCTAAACACAAGGTTGTTGATATGAGGATGAAAAGAAATGGCACATGTGAAAACTTTGATAATTATGCATCAATCTATAACCCTTATAAATATTAATCGTTGGAGCTGAAATTCTGTTTTCATCTCCCATAAAATTGAGTGCAGCTTCAGGCCCATAGTTCTAAGTAGACTCCATGTCCTTACTTGAGTTTTTTGTAAGAAAATTTGAACACCAACCAATGACTCCTTAAGATTACTTTTTCCCGGGGCGCCTGGGTGGCTCAGTCGTTAAGCGTCTGCCTTCGGCTCAGGTCATGATCCCAGGGTCCTGGGATCGAGCCCCGCATCGGGCTGCCCCCTCAGCGGGAGCCTGCTTCTCCCTCTCCCACTCCCCCTGCTTGTGTTCCCTCTCTTGCTGTGTCTCTCTCTGTCAAATAAATAAATAAAATCTTTAAAAAAAAAAAAAAAAGATTACTTTTTCCCTAGGTTTTGTACTTTCAACTTAGCATTGCGGGGGCATTTTGTAGGCTAACTGTGGGGACAGAAGATAGTATTTGGTAATTTACACAGTTAGAAGGTAATTGTCAGTATTGAGAGCTATTGATAATGGATGAAAATTTGACAGTTTACACTTTTAGTAGGGTTCCTATCCTAGGAAAGCATAATTTGTGTTATTTTATAATAAAAGTATGAGAGAAATTAATGTGTGCAAAGGGATACCTGTATGCTTTTGAAGGAGACAGTTTAGATTCTGGGCAGTAAATATTAAATTATTTGCTCATGATTCTAAGGGTTGGCAATTTGTTCTGGGCTGAGCTGGAAGTTCTGCTACCCCATGGTGTCGTATGTTCTTACATGCATTGGAATCAGTTGGGGGTTACTTAGGTGCTGGAGTGCCAGGATCTCAGCCCTCAGTTGGGAAAACTGGATCTTTTTTTTTCTACCTGTGGTGTCTCATTTAACATGTATCTCATCCTTAAGGAGGCTAGCCTATGCTTGTTCACAAGGTGGCCTTGTACCAAAAGAAGGAATGTGCAAATTTCAAGACCTGTTCAAACCAAGGCCTAGAAGCCACACAGTGCTACTATCACCCCATTATGTTGGTCATAGCAATTCACAAAATGATCCCAGATTCAAGGGAGGCAGAGTAATAGACAACCCTTGAATCTTGAGGCAAGGAATGGCAAAGTCATCTGCAAAGGGAACACATACAAGGATGGACAGATTCTTATGATCTTCTATATAAACACTTTACTGTACAAAAATAGTGCATTTTATCAAGGAAAAGTAGTTGTTTTTTTTTTGTTTTTCAGATGGTGTCTCTTTTAGAACAATTTTCCTACATGGAAATTTTCTTACAGGAAAATTGTTCTATAAAGATTCTCATCTGACTAAAATGAGATAGCAGAGGGGTGCCTGGGTGGTTCAGCTGTTAAGCGTCTGCCTTCGGCTCAGGTCATGATCCCAGGATCCTGGGATCGAGCCCCGCATCAGGTTCCCTGCTCAACAGGGAGTCTGCTTCTCCCTCTCCCACTCCCCTTGCTTGTGTTCCCTCTCCTGCTGTCTCTCTGTCAAATAAATAAATAAAATCTTAAAAAAAAAAAAAATGAGATACCAGAAGTGTTAGAAGATAGAGGAGGGACAGTAAAGCATTCTCCAAACTGGAAGACATTCTGAGATGGAAAAGCGAAGCAAGCCACTCCATACCATTTACACAGAGTTTTATTCAGGGCAACTTACCAACAGAAGGTATTGGGTGGACAACGATCCAGGCACTGCACAGCTATTCTCTGCAAAGTCTGGACCTTAATCCACAGATTTTATAGAGTGAGGGGATGTGCATTGTGGTGAGGTCAAGGGTTTAACATTTAAAAGACCTCCTGGTATGGGGCGCCTGGGTGGCTCAGCGGTTAAGCGTCTGCTTCGGCTCAGGTCATGATCCCAGGGTCCTGGAATCGAGCCCCGCATTGGGCTCCCCGCTCAGTGGGTGGCCTGCTTCTCCCTCTCCCCCTGCTTGTGTTCGCTCTCTCGCTGTGTCTCTCTCTGTCAAATAAATAAATAAAATCTTAAAAACAAAGAAACAAAAAAACCTCCTGGCACCATGAGTGTGCCAGAGGGCAGGGAGGGGAAGAAACTATGTTATCTTGGCTAGTTATCCAAACAACCTCAGGGAGGATCAAACCGAGCCTTCCTGCATGCTGTTCAGGGCATACATTCACCTCCAAGGGGCCTGGAACACCTAGCTCCTAGGGAGGTCATTGAGTGGACATGAACAAGATGGCAGGCCAAAGATGGAGTTGGTAGTCAGCACTCCTGCAGGAGTTATATGCTTATACCTTGTTTCAAATAATCTCGTATTCCACGTGATTATGATCGAAGATTCCAGAGCCATTGTGCCTGGGTTTAAAACCAGTTTTGTTTTTGAGCCAGTTACTCAATGACTCTTTGTTTCAGTCTTCCTAACTTCAAGTCTGAAAAATAATGTAATTATCTCATAGGATCATAGAGAGGATTAAATGATTTGCTACAGGGCGCCTGGGTGGCTCAGTCATTAAGCGTCTGCCTTCAGCTCAGGTCCTGGTCCCAGGGTCCTGGGATTGAGTCCCGTATCGGGCTCCCTGCTCAGCAGGTGTTAATGTGTGTTAGCTATTACTATATCTTATTCCTGGTCTTTCATAGTGAATATAACCATGTGTCCTTATGATGTAAATCAATGTAATCTCTAGTTCTAATTCTATTTCTACCTGCTTTCTCTTTATATGAGTACTTTCTTTCAGTAATTATGTTCTAAACTTCATTCTCAAAACACTAATCTTAACCATAATCATAGAACAGAAAAAAGTTTATTCCCCAAGTATCTGGTTTCCATTAAACACAAGACATAATAACTATTGAGATGATCCACAGACACCAAAATGGTTTTAAATCCCAGCACTCTAATTTCTCTTTTTATTATGTTAACATAGTTCTGGCCCAGTTTTACCTTATAAGTTTTGGATCAGTTTGCCTAGAGTGCCTCACATTCACTCTAAACTGCAGACTGATTTCCTGTCTATCTGCAGCCTATCTAAGGCTGGGTTTTTGAATGATGGCTGGAACTTGATTGAATCCATAATGAATTGCTTCACCTAGATTCCTTACCTCTATTACTGCAAGACCAGAAATATCCTGATAGTCTCAAACTATCACCTAGTAATGCTTGTACTTAAATCCAGACCTGATATTCAGTGATCTGGTTATGATTGCAAGGTTCCTTTTAACAATAACTTTCTACATTTCTATGAGGCCATAGCCAAGTGAAAGATAATGAAAATTTGATTTGGTAGTTGCAGCAGAAATGAAGATGTGAAGATGAATGGAAAAGAAAGGACAGAGTTGAATCATCAGTAATGAGCAAAAATCAAATGCCTGAGTTGGAAAAAATAGAGATTCTGAGGAGATTTTTGTTTTGGTAATTCCTTACTGGACATAATTTTGGTTATGATGTAGTACTTGACAATATAATAATTTTAATATTTTGTTAGAAGAAACTTCAAATATAGAATTAATTTATGTCTTTATTCTCAGAACTTATTCATTATACAAAGGTACTATGCAGATATAATATGGCCTGATAACAAGTAGTTTGAAATAATCTTTTTTTGGTTTATTCAGAGAAATTATAAAGATGTAGTGTTGAATGCAGTTAATGCTCAATGTTCTATTTTATATTGTAATACATACATTTTTGTCTTTGAAAACACGTGTAATATTGGATTTAAAGTTTTCTGCCTTTAGTAAGATACCCATACTATATAGGTATATATTACATTAGAATAAGAACTGTATATTATATGTTTTGTTGTTTTTTTCATGGTCCTCTATATGCTACTCAGCTCCAGAGAAATTGTCTTCCATTTCTAATTAGATAAATATTTGGGCTCTGTACTTATTTCACATCATTTTGGGCTACCAAATGTAAGATTTACTTAGAATAAAATATATAAAACCATGCTAAAATTTAAGATTTAATTTAATTTTCTTTTTTTGTGAAAAGGACACCAAAATGTTTTAATTTATATTTTCTAGTAAGTTAGTTCTTATTTCTCCTAAAGACAACAACAGTAGTAGCAAAATCATTCAAACTCATTTCTTACAATAAAATCAGAAAATAAATTTAAAAAAAAAAAGGTAGAAACAAAGCTGGTATACTCCAAAGTAAATTCAGGACTGCCGAGAGCTGCTTAAATCAGACAAAAACTATAGGTGAGAAAGTGAAAACAAATATTATAGAGTCTTAGGAAACCCACAAGTGGTAAATCTCAGCGTAGTACTTTGCCCTTCTTGGCATGAATAAGTGTGGAAGCTGGGATGAGCAAGTAGAAAAGGGAAACAAGCAAAAAACTTTCCTGTACTGTATTCAGAAAAGCAGAGCAGATGAAACTACTCAAGGAATCCAACACAAATAAGCTATATTTACAGGAAGTAGTCAGTCTATGTGTCAGCAAAATAGGAGAGAACCTTTGGGTTAGTAATCTTGGAATGCTGCCTTCTCTCTGCCCCTCATTATAACAATCTGTCCAGGAACATCCTATAAATAACCAATCTAAACAGTCAACTCATTAGGTGATAAGTAATAAGATAGTATTGTGGCATTAAAACAAAAATATTGTAAGAAAAACTGTGGACAAAAGCAACTAAGTTTACCAACAGATGAATTACACTCCTCAGAAAAAAAAAAATATTGCAATCAAATATATAAAAATAATGAATAAATATTTTGCTATTTATTTAAAACAAGAAAACTTAATGCAGTATTGCCCATATGAGTAAAAGCCATAAAGCATAAATGCTAGAGCAACAGAGTCAAATATGAGGCACACTTTTCTGCCATCACTGTATTGGCCTCTGTGACTTTTCTGTAAAAGTGACCATTTTATTCACCCAGGGAAAATTTTCATGATGCATGGCTTAATGCAGAGGCTCAGGAGCCACATGGCAAAGGCAACTGTTGCAAAGGCAGGCTTTGTCCTAACTTCTAGAACCGTGTTTGCCAGGGAACCTCTCACACTGGTTAGCCATGTTATGCAGCCGGTGCAATTAGAGACTCAGATCAACTTCTAACAGAAAAGAAAGATGTAAATAAAAATGCCTCTGCAGGGGGCCGAAAGTAATACTAAAGAAAATTTAAATGTGACCAGAGGACTTAGAAAATGCCCTGTTTCTGCTTAGGATTTTTTTTCCTTAAATAAACAAGTCAGAGAATTTGTACTCTTTAAATTCTGTACGTCATTGTGTAACCTGATTTCATTTATATATATTTAAATATTTTGATGAGTTGCCAGTTAAATAGGGAGACTAGATAAAGGGATGTATACTCTGATGACTGATAGCCTTGGGTTGCTTTTGTTTTGATAGTTAACGTCTTATTTGTGATCTAAAAATATAGTTTCCATCCCTATGTTTCAGTTAGGTTGAGTACCATAAGAACCAGCTTTCACATGACTGTTGACCTTATCAATGTCACTCAGAAATCACGTTGACTTGCATAGGAATTTGAAGCATTGTCTAGTGATGCATATGTGTGTTTAAGGATCTAATTTGGTCATATTTTTTTTTTAATGGATCTTAAGCCTCCAGTGGGCTTCTTAAATTAACAATGAGATAATTGGAATCAATGTCATAGCTGAAAATCTTATTTCTTTGTTTACTTACCAATTATATGAAATTAAATAGACACACATACACCACTGAAACTCAAGGACCCAGCTTCACAGACTGTTTGTAAGACTACTGTCTTGTTTTTAATGAGACCATTGACTATGTGATATAGCACATCACTTTAATGATCATTTAAAAAGGGAGATTTTTTTAAAAGTTTCAGAAAATTCAACTTTCTTACTTATACTTTGTAAAATGCACAATGATTGCAATTTCTTTTTTTCCAAAATTTATATAATAGGTAAGAAAAGACAGTATGGGAAGAAGCAACCAAATATACATGCATAAAATAACAGTTAATATTGAGTACAATACAATAATTTTGCTTAGTGTCTGAGTCATGGGGCAGTAGACAACAGAAGGTAATAGAATAGTATTTTTAATTTAGTACACATTTATTTTATGATAATGGCATTATCAATAAGGGGTGAGTCATGAGCATTTATTAAATGTTTATATGTGTATATATATAATACATATAATGTCTTCTTAAATCATTATAGCAATCCTGAGAATAGACAGTCTTATCCTCATGTTATAAATGGGGAGAAGAAGATTAAATTATTTTAAAACTTTCTTTGAGCCACACAATTAAATGGAGAAAGCTGGTCCATAGCAATCCAGTACCCATATTCTTTCAGCCTCATCCACTCCCTGCAGATAAGATTTGCCTTACTACATTGGCAATTGAATAGCATAATCCAAGAGCTATTCTCTGGAGAAAATACGTGCTTAACGCTTCAAAAGTATATATTGAATCCGTTATGATATCATCTCCCAATATGAAAGTTATCCCTTATACAGTATCAAGAGGTTTATACTTAATTCTTGGATTTTCTCAGCTGCTTAGCTCATATCATCAACAATAAAGATTTGGTAAGCAGGTAGATGGTCTTCTATTAGAAAGCAGCTTCTCTCAGGTGATTTAGCAATCTGCAGCAAATACCCACACATGCAAAAGCATGCCTGTCTTACTCTGTCACACAAAGCTTCTTAGGACATAGTTCTCAATGAAAGGAAAGTGGGAGTATAATTTAAAGGGACTTGGTGATGTACCACGTCTATGTTCTTCTCTTTTCCAAATCCTGATGCGCTAGGCTGGGGGTCAGGAGAAAGTGTGTGCATTTGGGAAAAAGTTATCCATTGGGGCGCCTGGGTGGCTCAGTTGTTAAGCGTCTGCCTTCGGCTCAGGTCATGATCCCAGGGTCCTGGGATCGAGCCTCCTGCTCGGCCAGGGGCCTGCTTCTCCCTCTCCCGCTCCCCGTGCTTGTGTTCCATCTCTAGCTGTCTCTCTCTGTGTCAAATAAATAAAATAATCTTAAAAAAAAAAAAAGTTATCCATGTAATTCTTATCTCTAACTCTGCCTTCCACATGAAAACTACTGTTTAGACCAAGGAAGAAAGCAAGCAGCTCTTTTTCTGGAACACCATTACTATTTAGTGTTATGTGAGGTATATGTGCTTAAGAGTGAACACCAAGGGCTCATGAGGCAAGTTCAGAGAGATGATGCTAGGCACTAAAAACTTGTTATGTTTAAATAGAGTACATTCCAAATACAGGGGACCCTGTTAGCTGCTTGCTTTTTTTGTGCTATACCATGCTTTCAAATCAGTTTTTTATCGTAGAATTTCACAAACTCCATCAGCGAGGTTAGTATTTCGTTGAGATATTTGAATATTTGAATAGAATATGGGAAAGAAGTATGTACCAAAGCAATGAAAAAATTAATGAAAAACATAGTGGACATCATCTTCCTTAAAATTTCTTTTGGCTGTCTCCCAACACCCTTCATGGAACTAAGTTTTAGGTACTCTTTCATTGGTTTCAGACAGAAGCCTACTTCTCTATTCTCTCTTTTGACTTTTTCTTTTCTTTTCTTTTCTTTTCTCCCCCTCCTCCCCCTCTACCTCTTGCCCCTGCTCCCCCTCCACATCCTCCTCCTCCCTCTCCTTCCCCTCCCCCTCTTCCTCCTCCTCTTTTTTTTTTTTTTTTTTTGTCTTTAAACAAAAAGCAAATCCTCACCTGGTCTCAGGCAAAGTCCATTAGCCCTTTGTCTTGTTTTCTGTGTACTTGCCAACTTCAGGACACTTTGTGTTGTTAGAAAGGAAGAGCGTTTCCTTTACCTTCTTAGGTTTGTGACTGAGGCCTCTGAATTAAATTGACAGAAATCAGATTCATGGGAGAAAAAAAGGTTTATTTGTAAACAAATGGGAGCCAGCAAAAGAAGCAGCTAGCTCAATAAATGGCTATAGTTAGAAGCTAAAGCTAACTTGAGGAAAAGGAAGGGAAGAAAAGGCATCTATGGGAAAAACAAGTAGATTTCTTTAGGAAAGAAATGAGGTTTTAGGAGAATAAACTACAGATAAGAAAGTTTGTAATTATTTTTTTCCTGGCTGTAGAAGCCACCCCAAAGACAGAATTTATGGCAGCCTGATTTCCCAGAAGTTTCTGCTTTTAGTCAGATAGGGAAAGCTCCGAGAGGACTTCTTTCTTTCTTTATCTGCTGAATCTCAAATATCTTTAGCTTAAAATAATCTTTATACCAACTTTGGAGTTCCAAGAGGGTCCTCACTATGTGAATGGTGCCCCTTGGCATTTTCCAGTATGGTGGGCTGTCCATCCATACATACGGGGTTTCTTACTGCCTTCGAGTAGGTTTGTAAAGATATTTCACAGGACAGACAGTGCCCTCATCAAGAGGAGTTTTCATGCCTGGTGTAAAGATAATGAGAATCTGAAAATTCCACTTGTTACAGGAACCAAAGAATTCAAACTTTACTGGGGTGTCATTGAAGTCCTTTGAGTAGAAAAATAACATTCGGAAAGCAGTGGTTATTTATCTAAGAGCAAAGGAAAAGTTGGATTAGAAAAAGCAGAACTTTGTTGTTGATGATAATAATAATGATAAAAATGATAATTTATATGTTATGTCTTCACTTGTCCATGTCCCCTTTCGTATAAAAATAATTACTATAAGTAATCCTAAAAGTATTATTGTCAGGTACCAAGACTTGAAATAAGTTATTCCTAAATTGTCACACAGTTTTATTTGGTGTAGTTTTTTTTTTTTAATCTATATTTTATATAGAGAGAACATGAAATTAGAAAGGTCAAGGGACTTACTTAATGTCACACCACTGTAAGTGGTAGAAGCAAGATTCAGCCCATGTGTGCATGACTATAATCCATGACAGGAGTGAGGGACAGAGACCTGAAAAAGAGTAGGGCCCATAGGCATGGAAAGGCAAATGGAAAGAAAGGATGAAAGGGATCAATATTATGACTTGATTGGTTGATATTGTTACTTTTATATTATTGGTATTATATATAATATATCGATATTATTACTTTGATGATTGGCTTAGCAACTACCTAATGCTTGGAGTAAGGAAGTGGGAATAAACACAAGAATGATGCTAAAGGAGCCTGTCTTACTGTTTATTTTGATAGAAATTGAGGGAGTCAGAGGAGAATCTAGATTATGGGAAAGGCGACAGTTGCAACATTAGGCATGTTGAATTGAGTTAATGGTAATGTCAGTATCTTTCTTTTTAAATTCTTTGACTTTTATTTATTTATTATTTATTTATTTATTTATTTATTTATTTATTTATTTTTGAGAGAAAGAGAGGAGCACATGAGCAGGTGAGGGGCAGAGGAAGAGAGAGAGAGAGAATTCTAAGCAGGCTTCTCCCTCAGCACAGAGCCCGACTCGGGTCTTGATCTCATGACCCTGAGATCATGACCCGAGCTGAAGTCAAGAGCCGGATGCTTAACCGACTGAGCCACCCAGGCACCCCCCCTTTGACATTTATTTTTTAATATATTCTATTTATACAATATATACCCTGAGGATACATATTTCTTGTCCTTGAGGAATTCCAGCCTAGTTGATTAAGAAACACATCCATGTATTTAATAGCTAGAGCTGACTTCAAGGCAGTTTGTAAGCAAACCCATTCCTTGGGCAGGAACCACACTGGTGATCTTAAACTGTGGTTGCCAATTATGTGGTTCACACATAATCCCACGGAGGCAGAGCTGAAGAAGTACGCAGTATGACCACCTCGCACACCAACAGCTGCGCTCTGGCCCTCCCTAGCACTTGTGCAGACTGGTCATCCTAGGAGTGGAACACTAACCAAGGAAGATTGTCGCAGGCCCGAGAAGCAGTGTCAAGCCTTCGCGGAAAGGAATTTCAGGCTTCTAAATGGGAGAAGAAGAGGTGTGGGTCACGTAGGCCCATAGCTAACCTCCAGGGAACTCCTCACCCTGTGGAATCGAGCCAAAGAATTGCCACAGCAGTGTCTTCTGAAGTCCATGCCTTTTGAAGTCTAGAGCAGGGGGCCCAGGTAGTCTGGGCCTAAGGCAGAGCCATTCTAGCCTCACTCTTCAAAGCATTGCTCTCCTCAGCGGCATCTCTTCTGGGGCTTTGTGCCTCTTCACGTTTTTGAACACTCCATCTAAGTAAACAGAGCATGGACTGAACACATTCTTTCTCCCTGGTCATTTGCATTTTAAGCCCTTTATCTCTAGCTATAGATTGAAAGGCTTTGTCTCCAGTTAAAGGAATTTCAGGCAATTGCAGTGAGATGGAAGAGATTAGATTTGGTCCTGAGGGGCTTCTCTTTGTCCCCAAAAATCCTCCTATTGTCAGTCGTACTACAACCAGACATGAATAGGCTTTGTTCTGACACTATTCTATAAGCCTTGTGGAAACACATGTGTCCACTTTGGCCACCAGTATTAAATACTGTAAAATGCTTACTTACTGTTTTTTTCAAATCGTGCTTCTCAGACTCTCTTTCCATTTCATTCCTGGTATCTTTCCTTTCTTCTAAACCTGCTTGCTCCTGTTTGTTTTTTTTCTTTTTTTCTTCTGCCTGATGGATTAGTTCTTCAGTATCACAGCCAGGTATCTCTTTGGCATCTTCACAGCAAGAGTTATCTTTTTACTTATTTTTTTATTTTATTGATTATATTGTATTTCCATTATCTTATATCATTTTCCTCCAAATCTGTTGTTTTATATCTAATTTCCCTCTTTTTGTGTCATAAATTCATGGTTTGTTTTAAGAAAAGCCTATATGTCATTTTCCATTTTGAGCGTATTAGACGTACTTAATATAATGTTTTCATTAACATTTTAAAAATTTATTTTTGTGAATTCATGGCTCATATATTGACTTAATTGGTTTTTCATTCATAGCTTTAGAATTCTTTACATGACTTAAGGTTTTTTTCAGGCTCATTTTAAGTAGGATTCAAAAAATTTATCTTGGTTTTACTTCCCTCTTTCTCCTCATCTATACTCTCCCCTCTCTATCTAGTTGTTTTGCAGTTTCCTCACCTGTTCCTCTAGGACTCTTGTCTTGAATCAAGTCTTTGAATGGGATCCGAATATGTCACTCAAAAGTATGACACTTTGGCGTAAGGATTATTTTGAATTGAAAGCAATTGAGAGTCAGAATCATAGTTGCAGCAAAAGTTCTCTTTTCTCCCTTTATCTGACAAATAACAGAGCATAAATTTCCCTTTGTGAAGGTGCCTCTCCCATCCCGCATCCTCCAAGGAGGATGTACAACACTGATCACCAGAGAAGGGATTCAACACATAAATAGGCCTTACTAAAATAACACTTACCTTCCTTTATTTTCCCTATATATTTCCTGGTCACTTTTCCATAATTTATCCTCCCTTGAAGACCAAACCCCTTTTCCTTTGTCAAAAGAGTACATAAGACCCTAAGTCTAACTACTTCCTTGAGTTTCACTTCTTTTCTGTGAACTCCTGTGCATGTAATGTTAATAAAAATTTAAGGCTTTTTTCTTGTTAATTTATCTTCTGTTAGCTTAATTCACAGTCCCCTAACTACTGAACATAAGAGGATAGAAGAAAAGCTTTTCCTCCTAACATCTTCATATGGTTGAGGGCTTCTTCCTATAGTGATCTAATGCCTGATGTGGCTGATGTTTTTGTTTGATCAGTAGTGAAGAGGCTTGTCTATGCCAACTATCCTCTCTAGGCCCACATTTTAAACTGTCATAGTTCCAGTCAGTGGGTTGGCAACAGATTGGGCCACTTTTCCCTGGCAGGTTAGCCCTACTCCAGACTCAGTTGGTTGTAGATCCTCATCTCACTTTTAGTGCTTGCTATTTTGCATTTCTGTCTCATTTTCTGGTCCAAGATCTAAGCCTGAGAAGATCCTAAGTCTTTTCTTGTTTTGTTTTTTTTAATGTAACTTATTGTTGATATATCCCCATTTGACCCAGAATTCTTATAAACATGTTTTACTTCACATTTTAGATTTACCTTTCAGATTTCTCAACTATTGTTATTATTATTTAATTTTTATTTATTTATTTTGTGGAGGCTCCTGTTCAAATGCATGTCATTAACAAGGAAACCAAAGAAGGCTGTGTGGCTTGAGCAAATTTGGTAGTGTTAAGAAAGCATACCTGCCATTTTGTGTTAGAATTACCTGTATTTTTGAAACTTGGAAAGAAGCCAGGGTCACTTTCTTAGCAATGTGCACATTACCTTTGACTTTAAAGACCTATACTTAGGCTTTAAAGACCAAACTATATATATCTCCTTAGGCTTTAAAGACGAAACTAAGATTAAGCAGCAATTGCAAAAATGTTGACTTCTCTGAAGCAATTTTGTATATTTTACCTTAAAAAAATAGCCCATCCTCAAACCTAGTTATATAGTTTATACAAATGAAAGTAAAGATACCTATATGTATATTAGAAATTCTGGGACTATTGTTTTGACTAAAGACAGTGAGCTGCTGTTTCAATAAAGACCATACCACCCAACATTTTTACTAGTTGAACTTGTAAAACCCATAAGTAACATTGGGGCCTTTATTTGGTTTAAAAATTTTCAGTGAGAGTCAAACATGAATGAGAAATCGCAATGGATAGATGTGACTATTATTCCAAGAGAGATTTTTTTTTTTCGCATATTGTGTGTCTTAAAATATTTTGTTAATCTCATTCAT
Source organism: Phoca vitulina (assembly GCF_004348235.1). Lineage (NCBI taxonomy): Eukaryota > Metazoa > Chordata > Mammalia > Carnivora > Phocidae > Phoca > Phoca vitulina. The sequence goes on from NW_022589705.1 coordinate 20,635,487, forward strand.
GTCCAGCTTTTGAGCAGGTTTGGCCGTATATCTGTATATCTATAGTGGTATGACTAATTATCTCTACATGCATTTATCATTAAATAAACCTCACAGGAGACAGCAAGATTGTTTACTTAAGCAGTGTTATGCTAGGGATGGTAGATAGCTCTAGAACACAGGATTACTTTGCCAGAATGGCACTATTTATTAAGCTATGATAACGCTAATGTTCCTCTTTGATGTATAGCATGTGTGACTTCAGCTGAACTTGTAGAGAGCCTTAAGGATGTTTCATTGAACATTTAGTATGGCAGCCAGCCAGAATACATTTAGCCTAAGCCCAAATGACAGGCTGGTAATGAGGTAGTGATTGATGACCACAGCTTCCTTATGAAAACCTGCTTGATATGCTGGGGGGGAAATGCATTGCCAGCTCTTTTCATTCCCTCCCTGTTATATTAGTTATTTTTACTGTGGAAGAAGTTGCATGGGCTTGTGCTTACACACTCTTGGCGTTACTTTTAGGTTACAATTGAGTGGCAGTATGGAATTTTAGAAGTCCAACCCTGTGGCTATATTTATGTATAATTCAAATCTCATTTTCAAAGGGGTCTTTAAAAAAAATCATTTTTAAAAACTAACTGTGTTATCTGTAAAATGCTCTAATACTCTTATTTTGCATCTTTTTAATGTTATGGTTTTTCTGACTCTTTTATCCTCTTTACTGTGTTATAAAGATCTCTTCGTAAATTTCTCTTTCTACTCTCATAACTTTAAAGAGCAAACATTTGTCCAAAACTACAAAACGTATTTCAAGAAAATCCTATTTTCAAGTCTTCTTACCTTTAATTGGTATGTATATCCTTTTTCTTGAATAAACATAGAAAAATTATTAATTTGTGTCTACTTTCATTCATGAAACTCTTTTGGCTTAGTTCTGAATAGAATGCTCCTCAGAAGCACATTTTTTTCCCCCATCTCTTTATTGTTTTATGCATTTGCTCTCTTACTCTTTGTCAACATAAATCATTTCTCAGATTGGTTTCACATAAGTGCTTATGATTACAAAATGCCACTTGCTAAAATGACCACTTTGGTTGCCTACTGACCTGGGACAAGGTGGAGCAAGGCCCAAGACTGACGTTTCACCCTTAATAAATCTTGCTTGTTGAAATGCCAGCAACAAATAGGGTTTGCTGAGATTGACAAGAGAAAATAAACTATGCTTTGAGCTGGTTTGCTCGTGGCTGGCTGGGCTTTCAGTTTTGCTGGTCAGAAGAGGATTTGTGCCGTCTTGTGCCTTGCAGCCATTACTCCTCCAGGCTTGGGGAGACCAAAAGAATGTCCCAAACTCCCCGATCCCAATCCCATCATTGCAGTGGCTCAGACAATGATAGTTTGAAGCAACTGGGAAATTCTTCTGGGATCACCATAACCTCCGTTAGGTGTTGTATCAGCAAATGAGAATTGGTAAGCTGCTCTCAGAGGCCTGTTACATACTTAATTTTTTGGTGCTGTTTCAACTGCCTCTATTTCTCTAATTATTTCAGTTATTAGAGAACCTAGAATGAAACACATTTGAAATGACAGGAGTATTAGTGTCCCATTGAGGTTGGGCTTATCTCTTGAAGCTTTTGACAATACTGCTTATTTTCAAGCTTTGTAAAGGGCAGGAAGTTGTATTACCACTGTAATTCTTTACTTTGCTGCCATCAAAAAAAAAAAAAAAATAGTAGCAAAATCAGTGTTGTACCAAAGTAGAAGGCTTATGCCTTCCTATTATAGAACTTATCTTTTATTAATAAGTTGCTTACCACTATTACCACCAAACCATACTTTCTTACTGGAGATAAAGAAACTTGTTATTTACTGGGGAAAGTTTCTGGTAGCAAAAACTTGACCTGAAATGAATTATTTACAAGTTTAGAAGAAAGACTTGCTAAGTCAATGCTACAGCTGAGAAATAAGCCAACACTTTCTCCAAAACAGCTTGAAGCTGACAAAACACTAAGCTCCAAGGTCCTAGAGAAGCAGCAGTTCAGGGTCTTGTTAGCTTCAAGCTACAGGAGAGACAATACTGGCAGAATGCTCTGAGGAAGGAGTGAGCCCCCCAAGAGGAAGATGTGAAGGGAGCTAGAAATAGAATGACTGAGAAGTCATGGAGAAATAGAGCAACACCAAATTAGACACATAAGAGATGGTGAGGCACAGAAAGTATTTGAAAGAGCTTGAGAAGTAAACAACAAAACAACAAAAGTAAATGGTTAAAGAGGGAAAATGGGAAAGGGAATAAAACAAACTGTGGAGAATTTGAGAACAAAATATTTATTTTAAATGTTAAGTAAGTATAAGAACATTACATTTGTTTTATATTTATAGCATATTTGTTTTATTCAATTTTCACAGCCTGGGGTATAGATTTTATTATCCCCATTTTACAAGTGAATAAAAATTTAAAAGGTTTGTATAAGTCATAGTGTTGTCTAGATCCTAATTTCTAAAACCATTCATGGAATTTGCTGAGTATATTGATCTAGGACAAGGATTTCTAACATTTTAAATAAATTTTTGTCTTTTAAGGGGAATAGAACACTATTTTAAATAGGATTATCAGAAATGGCCTCTTTGAGGAAAGTTATTTGAGTAATTGAATTATGTGAGGGTGTCAGCCATGCTGGCTTTACTGCATCTGATAAAATAAATTTTATATTTTATATATATTTTATATTTTATATATATTTTATTTTATATTTTATAAATATTTTATATTTTATATATATTTATTTATATAGCTGTATCGAACTGAAGTATAGGGCCAGTATGTGAAATGACAGTGGAAAGGCAGGATGTACCCAGAGAACTAATGCTTCTCTGAGCAGCCTCCAAATTATGAATCATGCCCCCTAAGTGCCCCAGTTTCCTGACCTCTAGGTGAGAGAGCTCTGAGGCATGTGTCCTACATCAGATCCCAAAATCCCTAGCAGGACTGAGCTCATTACTCATGGTGTTAACTTGCTTCTAAACACTCCTTGGTTGCTTTCTTCCTTTCCCTGTCTCACCTCTTCGTTTCCAAACCAATGTTTCCTGGAATCTTCTCCCAAGTAGACTATTGCCATCAATTTTTTTTTTGTCTCAGGCTCTGCTTCTGGGACAACCCAAACTAAGACAGTGATAGCAATGTAAGTGGTAAGAACTTGTCAGATCCAGCATGTAATTCAGAGGTGGGGCTGATAGCATTTATTGCTAGATTAGTTATGGGGTGGGAGAAAAACAGAACATCAAATATATCAATGATTTGCACTTTTTTTTAAAAAAAGATAACCACTAACTTAAAAGGCACAGTAATAATATCTAATGTGTGTGAGAGTTTACTAATCGCCAGTCACTCTTCTAATCCTATTAGACATGCTAAGTCCAATGAGTTATGCCTATATCCACGTCATTGTGATTCTCAGTTGAAAATTCATTCCAGGTCCTTCATTTAGCATGTAGAGTCTGAGATTTGAACCCAGGTGTCTAGTTTCAAAGTCTGAGCACATAACCACTATGCTCTTCTGCATAGACAGTACCTGAGCCATAAAACAGCACAGCTGTGCATTAGGATTTACTAGGTCTATTTGCATAATGAAATGATAGTTCTGAATTTTTCTTCTTCTAAGCTTTTATTTTCCTCCCTACATAAAGCATTTTGTAAGTCTAAGTAGGATTTGGCTATCATTTCACGAATCATGGCCCTTCTCATCTGATAAAAATTATGAAGAAGTATTATTATTATCATTATTGTTATTATTGGCAAGATTTCTAAGTGGTGCTGCATTTCCTATAATTAACTGTTATTTGATACAATTGTTTGAGAATATTGCTATGTGCTTGATTACAGGACCTAAAACAGCAGGCAAAACATATATGATGCCAAAGGCATTTTCTCTTATTACTTGCTGATTTTCAAATGACAATTTATTAATGTCTGAGAATATTTTCTCTTTGGCATACACAATGAGAATCACTGTGCATACTGGCTCATATCTAGGGATGGAATATGTATTACTCAAGGTTTTAGTTGCTTTAAAATCAACATAATATGGAGGAGTGATGAGTACACATAGGGAGTAAGCTAAAGTAGAATGTGGAAATAGTTTCTTAAAGCAAAAGCCCACCTGGACCTAGAAGGTAGATGTAGGATATTAGATTGCTGGGGCAGTAGGATGGGTAAACCCAGGAAATAAGATCTCATGGGTATTTGGTCCATAAAAGTGACCAAGTTTTCCAGACTCTTCCTTTCCTTTTCCCTCCACATCCAGGCAGATATCACTTCCGTAGGCAGAAGCGTTTACTTCTAAATGTCTCTAAAATGGGTCTTTCTTTTCATTCCTTGGTCCAGGCATTTGTCTCTTAGATGCTAGATAGTTACAACTCTACTTGCAAAAAAGATTTCTCAGGAGAGCATGCGAAAGCTTTAGCATGGCTCAAAAGGGTCTTTATTATTTTGCCTTCTTGAATCTAATAGTATTATAATTATAATAATATATTTTATTTGCATGTATCATTTACACTATGTTTATACATAAAGTATACTTTTATAATGTAATGCTATTAGCAATGAAATGTCAGATGATAATCTGTTGATAATGTTCAATCCCCCTAGGTCGTCCAAGATGGAGAAATGTTCCAAGGAGTGTAGGGAATGAGTATGAGTGTTATTTAGGGCAGGGTTTTCTATCAAAGGCAAGGTGGGCTTTGGAGGAATTTACAAAATTGCTGGCCCTGCAGCATAAGTGGGCAAGATAGAGGCACCCAAGTGCAGTGTCATAACTAGGAAGGCAAAAGGGGCATAAATTCTTTGGTACCTAGAAACAAGAAATTGAAGAGCAGGAGGGTGATCTGAAGAAAATAACTGAAACAATGGGAGTTACCACAGACTGGATCCTCATGCTCTCAGTTTACGTTAGAACAAGGGGTAATTAGGTAGATAATAGCAATTGACTTACTCGGAAGAGATAATTGAACACTTTATGTTTTTGGAAGTGACGATATTTATTAAATTATTGTTGTTAATATTTACATATAAAAGTGTCATTGATCCTGAAGGGATTGTGATGTAAAGTATATAGTCTCTGAATCCAAATCCTGGATCTGCCACTTAATAAGATGTTTTACCTTGGAAAGGTGTTTCAACCCATTTGAGCTCCAATTTTCTCTTAAATAAACCAAAAATGATAATATATTTCACCAAGATGCTGTGGGAATTGAATATTAAGTCACCTAGAAAATAGCTGGCACATAAGATGCATCTCAAAAATTATAGTTTCCCTCCAGTCTCTTCCCTTTCTGTCTTTTCATTTTGACAATTGTCAAGCTAATACAGAAGAATATGCTAAGACTTGACCCTTTCTACCTGTAGAGTTAGGCAAATACTAACAAGTAATATCAATTTAACATTGTTTTAGAAGACTATTGTTTATGTTGGAAAATCTGTACTTCACATTTAGAAACTGTACACTGAGGTAGAAATATGAGAGAAAATATGAACCCATTTTCAGTTAGGCAAAGGGTTTTGAAGGAGTTTGTAAGTCTTTGGTTATTTCTTTTCCTGCCTTTTGGAATAACCAATTGTAGGCATTGGAAATATTCACTTCCAAATTAAATTGAGATTGAAATCATCTTAAACTAAAGTACTTGAAGTAGCTGGATATTTGCTTGAGTTTTCCCATTACTTTAATAATTGTTTTCTCCTTTAAGTTATGTTGGTATCATTGACATTTAAAAATAATTACAACTTTGACTAGAGCTTAAAACGTTTTTTTTCCATTGATTTGTTTCAAAAAACATTAATGAAGCACTGACAAATGCAAGAGACTCTGGGCTTGGCACTGTGGGAAATATGAATTCATTTATTTAACAAATATTTATATATTTTCTGCTATGTTTCAGGATCACAGATAGAGTGATGAATAATTTGTGTCAGACCTACCTTGTGCATAGGCTAATAGGGCAGGAGTCAAGAAGCCAAACTTTCTTATCATTAATTTTTTTCAAAGGACCCCCAAGAGGGCAGTGGTTTATTTCTGTTGAGGGATTCATCATCTGCTATAGCTCACACACACTCCATTCTTCATTTTCCCAATTACCTTTAGTGATGTCACAGTTACTGTACTAGGTTGCAAAACTTCAAAATTTAGCATTATTGTTTTGTCCCTGTATTAGGTAGCCAGGGTTGCCATAACAAAGTACCACAGACTAGTTGCTTAAACAACAGAAGTTCATTTTCTCATAATTTTGGTGGCTAGAAGTCTGAGATTAAGGTGTCAACAGGGTTGGTTTCTTCTGAGGCCTCTCTCCTTAGCTTGTAGATGGCTGTCTTCTCTTTGAGTGTTCACATGGTCTTTCCCCTGTGTGTCTTAATTTTTCTTCTTACAAGGATGCCAGTCATCATAGATTAGGGCCCGACCCAATGACCTTAACTCAATGACCTCTCTCCAAGTACAGTCACCTTCTGAGGTACTGGGGGTTAGGATTTCAACATATGAACTTGAGGGGACATACCTTAGCCCATAACAGTTACCATTCTGTACATCACCTACAATCAGTCTATCATCATTTTATATCCTTCTTTTCTTCTGTCGTGTCAGCTATTACTCTAATCCAGCTGCTTAATAAACGACAGTATTATCTCTTATAGACAGCCACAGAATTTCTTCTTTCATTTCATCCTTCCAAATAGAATTGTCTTCCCTTTTTATTTTTTGTCTTCCCTTTTTTGTTGTTTTTTTTGTTTGTTTTAAATTTTATTTTATTATGTTATGTTAGTCACCATGCAATGCATCATTAGTTTTTGATGTGGTGATCGATGATTCATTGTTTCTGTATAACACCCAGTGCTCTGTGTAGTACATGCCCTCCTTAATACCCTTCACTGGGCTAACCCATCCCCCCACCCCCTTCCCCTCTAAAACCCTCAGTTTGTTTCTCAGAGTCCATAGTCTCTCCTGGTTCATCTCTCCCTCCGATTCCCCCCCTTCATTTTTCCCTTCCTTCTCCTAATGTCCTCCATGCTATTCCTTATGTTCCACAAATAAGTGAAACCGTATGGTAATTGACTTTCTCTGCTCGACTTATTTCACTTAGCATAATCTCCTCCAGTCCCATCCATGTTGATGTAAAAGTTGGGTATCCATCCTTTCTGATGGCTGAGTAATATTCCATTGTATATCTGGACCACATCTTCTTTATCCATTCATCTGTTGAAGGGCATCTCGGCTCTTTCCACAGTTTGGCTATTGCGGACATTGCTGCTATGAACATTGGGGTGCATATGGCCCTTCTTTTCACTACATCTGTGTCGTTGGGGTAAATACCCAGGAGTACAATTGCTGGGTCATGGGGTAGCTGTATTTTTAATTTTTTGAGGAACCTCCACACTGTTTTCCAAAGTGGTTATACCAACTTACATTCCCACCAACAGTGTAAGAGGGTTCCCTTTTCTCCACAACCTCTCTAACAGTTGTTGTTTCTTGCCCTGTCAATTTTTGCCAATCTAACTTGTGTAAGGTGGTATCTCAATGTGGTCTTAATTTGAATTTCCCTGATGGCTAATGATGATGAACATTTTTTCATGTGTCTGTTAGCCATTTGTATGTCTTCTTCAGAGAAGTGTCTGTTCATGTTTTCTTTTGACTTGCTTATTTATTTTTTGGGGTGTTGAGTTTGAGAAGTTCTTTATAGATCTTGGATACCAGCCCTTCATCTGTAGTGTCATTTGCAATATCTTCTCCCATTCTGTGGGTTGCCTCTTTGTTTTGTTGACTGTTTCCTTTGCTGTGCAGAAGCTTTTTATCTTGATGAAGTCCCAAAAGTTCATTTTTGCTTTTGTTTCACTAGCCTTTGGAGATGTATCTTGAAAGAAGTTGCTGTGGGTGATGTAAAAGAGGTTATTGCCTATGTTCTCCTCTAGGATTTTGATGGATTCCTGTCTCACATTGAGGTCTTTCATCCATTTTGAGTTTATCTTTGTGTGTGGTGTTAGAGAATTATCGAGTTTCATTCTTCTGCATGTGGCTGTCCAATTTTCCCAGCACCATTTATTAAAGAGACTGTCTTTTGTCCAATGCATATTTTTTCCTGCTTTGTCAAAGATTACTTGACCATAGAGTTGAGGATCCATATCTGGGCTCTCTATTCTGTTCCATTGGTCTGTATGTCTGTTTTTGTGCCAGTACCATGCTGTCTTGGTGATCACTGCTTTGTAATATAGCTTGAAATCGGGCAACGTGATGCCCCCAGCTTTGTTTTTCTTTTTCAACATTTCCTTGCCGATTCGGGATCTTTTCTGATTCCATACAAATTTTAGGATTGTTTGTTCCAGCACTTTGAAAAATGTCATTGGAATTTTGATCGGGATGGCATTGAAGGTATAGATTGCTCTGGGTAGCATAGACATTTTAACAATGTTTATTCTTCCGATCCATGAGCATGGAATATTTTTCCATCTTTTTGTGTCTTCTTCAATTTCTTTCATGAGTGTTCTGTAGTTCCTAGAGTATAGATCCTTTACCTCTTTGGTTAGGTTTATTCCGAGGTATCTTATGGTTTTTGGTGCTATTGTAAATGGAATCATTTCTCTAATTTCTCTTTCTACAGTTGCATTGTTAGTGTATAAGAAAACAATTGATTTCTGTGCATTGATTTTTGTATCCTGCCACTTTACTGAATTGCTGTATGAGATCTAGTAATTTGGGGGTGGAGTCTTTTGGGTTTTCCACATAAAGTATCATGTCATCTGCGAAAAGAGAGAGTTTGACTACTTCTTTGCCAATTTGAATACCTTTTATTTCTTTTTGTTGTCTGATTGCTGTTGCTAGGACCTCTAGTACTGTGTTGAACAGTAGTGGCGAGAGTGGACATCCTTGACGTGTTCCTGATCTTAAGGGGAAGGCTCTCAGCTTTTCCCCATTGAGGATGATATTCGCTGTGGGTTTTTCATAGATGGATTTTATGAACTTGGGGAATGTTCCCTCTATCCCTATACTCTGAAGAGTTTTAATCAGGAAGGATGCTGTATTTTGTCAAATGCTTTTTCTGCATCAATTGAGAGGACCATATGGTCCTCTTATTAATGTGTTCTATCACATTGATTGATTTGCGAATGTTGAACCACCCTTGCATCCTGGGGATAAATCCCACTTGGTCATGGTGGATGATCCTTTTAATGTATTGTTGGATCCTATTAGCTAGGATTTTGTTGAGGATTTTGGAATCCATATTCATCAGAGATATTGGTCTGAAATTCTCCTTTTTGTTGGGGTCTTTGCCTGGTTTGGGGATTAAGGTAATGCTGGCCTCATAGAATGAGTCTGGAAGCTTTCCTTCTGTTTCTATTTTTTGAAACAGCTTCAGGAGTATAGGTATTATTTCTTCTTTGAATGTTTGGTAGAATTCCCCAGGGAATCCATCAGGCCCTGGACTCTTGTTTTTTGGGAGGTTTTTGATCACTGCTTCAATCTCGTTACTGGTTTTTGGCCTATGCAGGTTGTCAATTTCTTTCTGTTTCAGTCTTGGCAGCTTATAAGTTTCCAGGAAGGCCTCCATTTCATCCAGATTGCTCAGTTTATTGGCATATAGTTGTTGATAATAATTTCTAATAATTGTTTCTATTTCCTTGGTGTTAGTCATGATCTCTCCCTTTCATTCATAATTTTATTAATTGGGTCCTTTCTCTTTTCTTTTGATTAAGTCTGGCCAATGGTTTATTGATCTTATTAATTCTTTCAAAGAACCAGCTTCTAGTTTTGTTGATCTGATCTACTGTGTTTCTGGTTTCTAATTCATTGATCTCTGCTCTAATCTTAATTATTTATCTTCTAATGCATGGCTTAGGCATCGTTTGTTGCTTTTTCTCTCGTTCTTTAAGCTGTAGAGTTAGTTGGTCAATTCGGGATTTTCCTACTTTTTTGAGTGAGGCTTGGATGGCTATGTATTTCCTCCTTAGGACCACCTTTGCAATATCCCTTAGGTTTTGGACCGATGTGTTTTTGTTCTCATTGGATTCCATAAATTGTTTAAGTTCTTCTTTGATTTCCTGGTTGACCCAAACATTCTTGAGCAGAGTGGTCTTTAGCTTCCAAGTGTTTGAATTTCTGCCAATTTTTTTCTTGTGATTGAGTTTCAGTTTTAAAGCATTATGGTCTGAGAATATGCAGGGAATAATCTCAGTCTTTTGGTATCGGTTGAGACCTGATTTGTGACCCAGTATGTGGTCTGTTTTGGAGAAAGTTCCATCTGTGTTCGAGAAAAATGAGTATTCTGTTGTTTTAGGGTGGAATGTTCTGTATATATCTATGAGGTCCATCTGGTCCAGTGTGTCATTCAAAGCTCTTGTTTCCTTGTTGATTTTCTGCTTAGATGATCTGTCCGTTGCTGAGAGTGGAGTATTGAGGTCTCCTACAATTAACGTATTGTTATCAATATGACTCTTTATTTTGGTTAACAGTTGGCTTATGTAGATGGCTGCTCCCATGTTGGGGGCATAGATATTTACAGTTGTTAGATCTTCTTGTTGGATAAACCCTTTAAGAATGATATAGTGTCCTTCTGCATCTCTAACTACAGTCTTTAGTTTAAAATCTAATTTGTCTGATATAAGAATTGCTACCCCAGCTTTCTTTTGAGGTCCACTGGCATGGAAGATGGATCTCCATCCCTTCACTTTCAGTTTGGATGTATCTTTAGGTTCAAAATGAGTCTCTTGTAGACAGCATATGGATGGGTCCTGTGTTTTTATCCAATCTGCAACCCTGTGATATTTTATGGGAGCATTAGGCCGTTCACGTTGAGAGTGATTATTGAAAGATATGAATTAATTGTCATCATGTTGCCTGTGAAGACGTTGTTTTTATAGATTGTCCCTGTAAATTTCTGTTGTAGATCACTCTTGGGGTCTTTCTCCTTTTATAGAACCCCCTTAATATTTCTTGCAGGGCCGGCTTAGTGGTCACATATTCTTTCAGTTTCTGCCGGTCTGCATCTCTCCATCCATTCTAAATGACAGTCTTGCCGGATAAAGTATTCTTGCATGCATGTTCTTCTCGTTTAGTACCCTGAATATGTCTTGCCAGGCCTTTCTGGCTTGCCAGGTCTCTGTGGATAGGTCTGACGTTATTCTGATGTTCCTCCCTCTGTACGTAAGGAATCTCTTCCCCCTAACTGCCCTTAAGATGGTTTCCTTGGTTCTAAGATTTGTGAGTTTTACTATTACATGCCAGGGTGTTGGCCTGTTCTCCTTGATCTTGGGAGGAGTACTCTCTGCCTCTAGGACACGAATGTTTGTTTCATTCCCCAGATTAGGGAAGTTCTCAGCTGTGATTTGCTCAAATATATATTCTAGGTCTCTCTCTCTCTCCACTCCCTCCAGGATTCCAATTATTCTGACATTGGAATGCTTCATGGTGTCACTTATTTCTCTGATTCTATTTTCATGGATTCTGAGTTGTTTCTTCCTGGCCTCCTCTTTTCCCTTTTTATCTATTAAATTGTCTTCTAGGTCACTAATTCGTTCTTCTGCCTCACTTACCGTAGCTGTTAGATTATCTAGATTAGATTGGATCTCATTGATAAGATTTTTAAGTTCTGCCAATTCAGCTTTCATTTCAGCCCTTAGAGACTCTATGTTGCCATTAGTTGATTTCTCCATTCCAACTATTGTCTTCACAATTGCTAGTCTGAATTCGATCTCCAACATCTTGGTTATATCTGAATCCATTTGTAAATCTGTGGCATAAGTCATAATATCTGAGTCTTTCCTATTTTGGGGGTTCCTCCTCCCAGTCATTCTATTGATGGGTGGTTGAGGGAATGTATAGAGTCCAAATTATTGACCACAACCCAAGCAAGATGCACCTGTGTTCTAGGGACCTTAGGGTTGCTGGCCTCTTGTTTTCCCAGCCTGTCTTTTGTTGGAGGGGCCTGCCCGCTGTTACTCAGGCAACCCTCTTTGGGCAGAGTTGCCCTGCCCCCCGTGGCGGGGTGATGGGCTCAGTGGGAACCGGTTTTTTGGGGCTTTTGTTCTCTGGTGGCTTTCCCTGTCTGCTTTCTGCATCTCTTCCGAGAGAGCAGAAGAGACCATTTCCAACCCTCTGCCTCAGAGCAGAGAGATCGCAGTCTCTTCTTCAGTAAGCTCTCCAGGCCACACTGTCTCTATTTCTGTCTATGCTGCTATAAACTGCAGCGTCCTGGGTTGTGTGCCCCTCAGCAGTGCTCCCAGTCCTTGCCTCCAGGTTGGGGCATGTCTCTGCCCTTTGTGCTTTTAAAACCGCCAGCCGCTCCCAGTTCACACATGCGACCCCGCCGCTCTGGGTTTCCATCCCGGGGGCTGCCCTAAAGTCCTTTCCCCCCCGCTACCGGTCTGCGAGTCTGTGCCCATCCCCAGCGCGGGAGGATATCGCTCACCGGTGGTGTAGGATCCCCACGGCCAGGCTCCCTCCCACTGCTGTTTATCCTCTGATACCTGTCCACGGAATCACAGCTCCCCACATCGTACCTCAAAACCAACCACCTGCGATATTCTGTTTGTAGAGATCCAGATCTTCTTACATCTTAGGCTGATTTTGTGAGTGGTCTGGTAGATATCCAGCTCAATTCCGGGGACCAGTTGAAATAGGGTCCCCTACTCCTCTGCCATCTTTCCCTCCCCCCTAGAATTGTCTTCCTTAATAGTTTTCTTCATTGTATTATAGCCCTGATCAAAACCTCCTCATCAAAATGTCTCTGTTGCCCATGGCTGACTTTATGAGGTCTTGGTAACAACTGAACACTCTGTTTCCAAACTTATCTCTGATTATTCTGAAGTGAATCATCTCTACTCTAGACTGATGTTCTTTTCACTTTCCATAATAGACCACCTTTAACAGCTTTCATTAGTCTACTTTGCTAAAGTGGTGTTATGCCATGTTTTTTCACTATAAAGTTACTCTTTTTCCCCCTCTTTTCATACCTTTCCATACATCTGGAAGGAAGTCACAGTGCGCAGGCATACTTAAAGAGTGGAGAATTATGCTCTACTTTCTTGAGGATGGAGTATCTACATAAATTATTTAGAATTATTCTGTATGGAGATTTGTCTGTTCTGCCCATTTATTTATGTAAGTATGGACTCATGGGTATTTATTTTATACTTTGGTATAACCTAATATTACTTCGTTTATTTTGACACTCAAACTGTTCCAGCTGTGGCCATTAGGAGTTCTTTCAGTTGGCTCCTGTATTCCTTTGATTTACCTCCGTTTGTGTGTGTGTGTGTGTGTGTGTGTGTGTGTGCATGTGCCTATGTGTTGTAAGCACTAAATTTCTGGTGCTACAAAGAAGCTCTAAGCATACTTGTATACTTCTTGTTCTAGTCCTAGAATCAGCCACTTCTCCGAGGAGCCCTGATTCCTTTATTGGATAATACTATTTAAACCCAAGATCCAGCAATTAAGTATGCTCATTGCTACTGCAATTGTTGTTTCTAGGATCTTTCAGCTGACAGAGTAAGGAAATACATATTGTGTATGCTCACTTGTGTATATACGTATATCTATAAATACTTATATATATAGGCATCTGTATCTATATTAAGCTAAACCTGAATACATACTGTTATCTCCAACTTTAATCCATTACCATACAGATCATTCTACCATATTCTTCTTACTTTCTCCAACAATGAGAAACCTGACTCCCAACATCCATCCTTCCTTCCTTTCTTTCTTTCTTTCTTTTTCTTTCTTTCTTTCTTTAAGTTTTTATTTAAATTCTAGTCAGTTAACATATAGTGTAATATTGGTTTTAGGAGTAGAATTTAGTGATTCATCACTTACAAATAATACCCAGTGCTCATCACAAGTGCCCTTCTTAATACCTGTCACTCATTTAGCACACCACCTCTCCAGCACCCCTCAATTCGTTCTCTATAGTTAAAAGACTCTTATGGTTTTCCTCCCTCTCTCTCTCTTTTCCCCCCCTTCCCCTATGTTCATCTGTTTTGTTTCTTACATTCCACATATGAATGAAATCATACGGTATTTGTCTTTCTCTGACTGACTGACTTCACTCAGCATAATACACTCTAGCTCCATCTATATCATTGCAAATGGCAAAATTTAATTCTTTTTGATGGCAGAGTAATATTCCATTAATATATGTATATTCCATTATACACACACACACACACACACACACCCCACTTCTTTTTTTTTTTTTTAAAGATTTTATTTATTTATTTGACAGAGAGAGACACAGTGAGAGAGGGAATACAAGCAGGGGGAATGGGAGAGGGAGAAGCAGGCTTCCCACGGAGCAGGGAGCCCGATGCGGGGCTCGATCCCAGGACCCTGGGATCGTGACCTGAGCCGAAGGCAGACGCTTAACGACTGAGCCACCCAGGCGCCCCCACACACCACTTCTTTATCCATTCATCAGTTGATGTACATTTGGTCTCTTTCCATAATTTGGCTATTGTTGATAATTCTGCTATAAACATAGGCCACCTTTGATTTAATTGTTTAATTCTAGTGTACATGTATAGTGGTATTCAAATTAACTCATACCCCCATCCTAACCTATTATATTTAAAATAATATTTAAGTGCCAGGTAGTTATCATATTTCTGTACTACTCAAAGGACCTAAAGGAATGATAAATTTATAGTAGGTCCTCAATGTTTATACTATTGAAGGATTTCTAAAATAGTTAATATTTTTATTATACTCAAATTCAAATTAGTTTTTTTTTAAGATTTTAATTGAGAGAGTGAGCAAGTGAGAGAGCTTGAACAGGGGGAAGAGCAGAGGGAGAAGCAGGCTCTCCACTGAGCAGGGAGCCTAACGTGGGGCTCGGTCCCAGGACCCTGGGATCATGACCTGAGCCAAAGGCAGACGCTTAACTGGCTGAGCCACCCAGGTGCCACAAATTCAAATTAGTTTTGATATCCAAAAGACATCACAGCTTTTTGCAATGCTGCCATGGCCATGATTATGAATTTAGGTAGACTGATATGTAGATATGCAAATGTGCCAATCATCAGATAGTAGAGTTTAAGGTAAATTGATAGGCCTCTTAATGGGATGAAAACATCTATTTTTTTTTTGGTTTTTATATAAAGCTGTAATACATTTACAAGTAGAGACTGTTTTTTAATTAAAAAATGAAAATGAGAATGGACCAGAAATCTCAAATTAAAATGATTAGATGAGGGTGGAAGTATGTAGGAAGGCTAAGGAGATTGTACCTCCACAGGTTGGGAAAGTGAAGAATGAAAGAGCTTTTACTAATAAAAGTCATACAGTTTTAACCAGTATAAAAGGTAAATATGGATTTCTGATCTAATATGTGAAATTATAAGTTATTTGAAGTTTAAGTGAAATAAGTTTTGGCCAACTAAGTTTAGTCTTTAGAGGGTAATATGCAGATGGTTCTCAATAACCCATGAGATGTTACTAGTAAGAAATCTAAATGTGTTCAAAATGGGTGTGGACACAGCAATACACAGCAGAACTTGAAGATTCATGTCCGATGTATCCCTTGAGATAGTGATGTAGCCAACTCTCCTTGGAATCTGAGATCCAAGGTAATAATTCCAGAGTTCTTATGTTTTTTTCCACTTATGCTAGGGGATTTTGCCAAACTGTAAAATTAAATAAAAAAGAATGACTAAAAGCAGTTCTCATAACATTCAGCTTTTTTTGTATTTAGAATCAGTCATAGCATTCACAGATGTTTGAATTTGATTTAACTTCCTCAAATCTATTTTTCAACATGAGAAAAAGTTGTCAAACAGTATAGGCACAAATGCCACTGGCAATACTTAAGAAGACTTTAAGCCCAGAAAATAATGTTGCCATATGAAAAATACCTATTTTAAAAAATTACCTCCAGATTTCCTGGAAACCAAGTGAAATTAGAGAGTTTATATATGTGGTAAATATATATAAAAAAAATACCAAGACTAAGAAAGAACACCAAAACTTTTCAAAGGGATAAGAAACATGCTAGTTAGTATTATAAAAATAGAACTCATGGTTCTAACATCCACATTAGTTAGCTTCTATTGCATTGATTAAAACATGGGTAGGGATTGAATATATGCAATACATTTGAAAAAAAGTAAATTATTCTTTTAGGATTCTCATGTGACAGTCTAAATAATTAAGTTCAAAATTATGCTTTATTACAATTTCACAGAAAGTAGTAAACTTGTTATGTTTACACACTACCAAATGCTAATGGCAACTGAATCACATAGAACACTGTATTTTATCCTGTCAACCAGCATATCCATTTTGATCATAAACCTGTAGTTGTCAGCTTGATATACGTATAAGATGCTTGAATATAATTTAGTGCAAATTGTCTAAAGTAGGAATAATTTTGGGGGGCATCTCTAGCAATTCTAAAAGAAATGAAAATATGTTGACTACACTTGATTTGAAATCAAATAATTGTTACATTTCAATAGAACATTAGATTTTATAAATTACCAATCTGTGTGAAATAAAATAATAAAACTTTGTCAAAGTATATAATACTTACAACAATCCTGTGATGTGTGATATATTATCCCCAGTTACAGTCTAAAGTATATCATACACCAAATATAAATGAAGTAAAAATAATGAAAATAAAAACATCTTCATAGAAATTATTTACTAGTATTGCAGAACTGAGGCACAGAACTACATCTTCTGCTGTTTCCAGTTCAGTGTTATTTCTTCTATGTTGTACTGCCTTATGATTTGATCTGGTTCATTGATAAAAGCTAAGTGTAGATCTATAAGGAAGGAATCCTGTGCTCTAGGCTGAGCTATGCTCCTCACAGGTCAGTGATGGTACTGTGGTTGAAAGTGGTGGTTCTGAAGCCTATCTAGATTCAAATGCTGTATTTATTTCTGAAGTATATGGCTACCTGGGTTCAAATTTTGTGTGATCTATAGCAGTGCTATTGGTAGTATAACCATAGACTGGTGCCAGTTCCTGAACTGGTTGTCACTATTCTGTAATGACATAAGCCCACACACTGAGAGTGAGTGTTTAGAAACCTTTATAGCAACTTGACAAAGTAATTTCATGTCTGATGAATCAAATAATAAAATATCAGGGCATGCATTTGTATGCTTGCTTTTTTTTCAATTAATGGTTCTAATTAATTTTATATTGTTTTATATAAATAATTTTTTTAAATGGATTGGAATTAAAGAAGACTGGTCCTAGGGCATCTGGGTGGCTCAGTGGGCTAAGCATCTGACTCTTGGTTTCAGCTCAGGTTATGATCTCAGGGTCGTGGGATCAAGCCCTAGGCCCTGCATCAGGCTCTGTGCTCAGCGAGGAGTCTGCTTGAGGATTCTGCTTGAGGATTCTCTCCCTCACCCTGTACCCTCCTCCCCATTCTCTCTCTCAAATAAATAAATAAAATCTTGAAAAAAAAAAACACTTTTCCCTCACTACAGAGAGTTTGGGAAACATGATTTAGAACAGTACTAAGACAATGCTTTAATTTCCTCATCAGTAAAATGGGATAAAAAGTAGAGCTGGGTAATGACTTTATACTATTCAAGTGACAGCATTCAAAAGAGTCACCTGTACCATTTCAAAAATTCTTTTTCTATGTACTTGCCCATTTGCTTTTTTTATGTAGTTATCAGACCTACAACAAATCTTAGGGTTTTTTGTTTAATTTTGTTTTTTAATGGAATGATGTCGATAGGGGAAAAAGAAGCTGGGAGACTACGTGGAAACTAGATTTTATTTTTTTTAATTATAATTATTATTATTACTGAGAGAGACCGAGAGAACGCACACACACAAGCAGGGGTGGGGGGAGCGCTGAGGGAGAGGGAGCATCTTAAGCAGGCTGCATGCCCAGTGCAGAGCCCTATGTGGGGCTCCATGCAGGGCTTGATGGGGGTCTCGATCTCACGACCCTGAGATCATGACCTGAGCCAAAATCAAGAGTCGGTCGCTTAACCAATTGAACTATCCAGGCGCCCCATGACCTACAAGTCTTACCACAATATGTATGACTTATGTTTCAGGTGGGCCAAGGGGCGACCTGAGAGTTTTTCAAGAGAAGGCATCTTGAAACTTTTTCCTTCTTTTCATAAAGTTTATTCTTACCTCAAGATGAGAATTGTTGGTTTACTAGTCCTTCTCAAACTTTAATGTACATATGAATCACCTGGAGATCTGCTTCCAGATTTAACTCAGTGGGTCTGGTGTTGGGGCCTGAGGTTTTGCATTTCTCAAAATCTCCTACATGATGCAGATGCTGCAGAGAAGTGAGGATTTTACAAGTCTTGTTTCTTAGGTACATCCTCTTACCTAGTACATGGGAGCAAAACCACTCAGAGAAAAAAATCTCCCTGCAAATACTCTGTGGTTTTCCCTAGATCATAGGACACATTTTATCCTCAGCCTGGCCTCTTCTTCAATAATGGTATTTTTCAGTGGTCATGGAGACCACCCAAAGCCAAAGATCCAGCAAAGCTAAGGGTCTAGGACCTCCACTGTAAATCTAACTTCATTTAAAGTTGTTTTTCTCTTTTAATGCTAACTTAACAAATGTGGCAATTTGACTGGTCTGATACAGTCACCATTATCTTAGTTGTCTATCACTCTGGCAAAAATATATTTGCCTGAAGTCATTAGCCCATTGCCAATTAATTTTGTTTTAGCATGGATTGGTTTAGTGTTCTTATATAGTAGTTTCCAAAATTGACTTCTTTGGAGTCTTGGTCTTGTGTTTCTGATGAAGAAAGCATGGGGTTTTAAACATGTACACTGTGTGGTTTTTTTCTTCATACTTAAGTCCCATCTTAATATGTAGGAATTGGGTCTTTGGATCATTTATGAAAGAAAGGAAGGAGGGAAAAGAAAGAAAGAAAAGAGAGGGGTGGGGGAAGAAAGAAAGAGAGGGAGGGAGGGAGGGAAGGAGGGAAGGAAGGAATAGGGAGGAAGAAAGAGGAGAAAGAGAGAGAGAAAGAAGAAAGAATATTTTCATAGCCTTAACGTTAAAACAAATCTCTGCTTTAATAAACTCAGGAATTTTAATGCAACAGGAGAATATTCATTCTCTGGGCTTTCTTTTTGTCCAAAGCATTAAAAATTGAAATGAAAAATTATAATTATTGTTTAGTATTGTACAAATCATTCATCTAGGATATATATATACATATATACATATATTTATTTTTTCATGTGAATTAGTTATCTACCTACTGTGTCTTCTCTTCAGTTATCTAAGCACTCAAGTAATTTGAGCTGATATATGGGTAGATACAGTTATTAATATTTGTGATTCATAGATTTATAATATTGCCATGCTTGGAAATTTTGATTTTAGGACAACATTCAAGTTACTTGTATGAATAAGTAAGTGAATAATAGGTAAGTATCCATCATCTCTGTATTGTCCATGGTAATCCTATCCTGTCTCAAAAGATAATATTTTGAATAAGAATTTTCTTCTTAGTATAATTTTCAATCTCATTATCCTAAAATTACATTTTGATCCTTGGATATTAAAAAGAAAAAAAAGGTGATTCATTCACATATGTAAGAACCTTTCTTTTATGATGCTGAGAAAAATTAGAAAATGGATGAATAGCTAAATTTACCATTTCTTCTTCGGGATAATACTGAGTAACTACCATGTATTAGGCAGAAAGAATACAGAGAAGAACAGAGCAGGGACTTGGCTTAAAGAATTCACAGACAAAAAAAATAAGAAATTAATTAGAGTGCAGTGTAAAGACCAATAGACTGAAACACTGGTTATAATAATAATAAAGGGGGAAACACAGAGTAGGAATCTGATATTTCAGTTTGGGGTGGGGGGGTACTGGTCTGTAAATCTTCTCAGAGGAGTTGATTTATTATTTGCTTCTTAAAGACAAGTTCAGAGATAGCCAGGCAAAGGAGGAAGGCGGACCATTCCAGTCATAGGGAATCAGTAATGCATGGAGTAATGAGAGGGAATGAGGTATTTAGGGCACTACACAATGAAATTCAAATTGGTCTATCAGAAGGAAGTGTTAAGTGTTAAAGGAATGAGAGAGATAAGACTTGAGTTCAGATAACAAAGAGCCTTATGCGTACCATGCTAAGGAGTTAACTACTGGGGTGTCCCTGATCAGTGATAATGGTGAATTTTCCATTTCAGAAAAATTTCCCTGCAGGTATGGTGGGGCAATGATTCCAGATATTCTAGAAGTAGGAAGATCAGTTTGGGAGGGTATTCTTGTCAGCCAGGATAGAAATGATAAGGGCTTGAACTGGGGTTGAGAATGTTAACCTCAGAAATTATTAAGTGAAAAGAATAGAATTTTATGATTTAATAGAAATGAGGTTTGATGAAGAGGGAGATGTGTAGATGGATGATTCCTAGTTTTCTACTTATCTGATAAGCTGAATAGTTGGTGTGTATGTCACACAACATAATTTTTTTTTTTCTTTCCAACATGAGGCCTGGATTCAGTTCAACATTGGATACTATAGAGTCTCAGCACTCAGCACAGTATCTGGCTCATAGTAAATGCTCTATAAATATATTTTGAATGAATGATAATCTTACTGTTCATAAAAACTGAATGTCAGATCAAGAGTACATTTGGGAAAGAAGACAATGGATAAAATTTTGGAAATGTTGAATCTGATGTGTTTCCAGCTGGTGGGAAATGTTCAGTAAGTAGTTAGATGTTTGGATATATGGATTTATTTAAAAAAAAAAAATAACAGGAATTTTTTTAAATCCACCAAAGCAGTAATATAATTCTATAAATGTGTGTTAACTTGAATCATATAAGCAGCAATATTCAAATAGTATTTCAGAGTTTATCAGTCTAAACTAGCTAATTTAGGCATATGTGAAAAATGAGAAATGGCTCTATATTTTTAGAAACCTGAAATCTTAACCATGTATTCACTAATGGACACTTAGGTTGTTTCCTTATCTTATCTATTGTGAACCATGCCACAATGAACATAGGAGTGCAAGAATCTCTTCATGATACTGATTTCATTTCCTTTGGATATATACCCAGAAGTGGGATTGCTGGATCATATAGTAGTACTATTTTTTTTTTTTTTTTTTTTTAGGAAACTCCATACTGTTTTCCATAATGGCTATACCAATTTACATTCTTATTAGTAGCATACAAAGATTACTAAAGAAAATGTTATATATATCTATATGTAGATATAGATATATAGATATATATTATATATAATAGAATATTATTCAGCCATAGAAAGAAGGAAATCCTGCCATTTGCAACAACATGGATGAACCTAAGGGACATTATGTTAAGTCGAATAAGCCAGACACAGAAAGACAAATACTGTATGATTTTACTTATACAGATCTTCCTTGACTTATGATGGGGTTATATACAAATAAACTCATCATAAGTTGAAAATACTGTTAAGTAAAATGTGCATTTAATACATCTAACCTACTGAACATCATAGCCTAAAATTGGGCAAAATCATCTAACACAAAGCTTATTTTATAATAAAGTGTTGGATATCTCATGTAATTTATTGAATACCCTACTGAAAGTGAAAAAACAGAATGGCTGTATGAGTATAGAGTGACTGTAAGTATGTCAGTTGTTTACCCTTGTGATCTTGTGGCTGAGTGGGACCTGTGGCCCATTGCCACTGCCCAGCATCAGGAGAAGGTATCATACAGCGTATTGCTAGCCTGGGAAAAAAATCAAAATTCAAAATTTGAAGTGCAGTTTCTACCAAAGGCATATCACTTTGGACTGTCGTAAAGTGGAAAAAACCCTAAGTCAAACCATTCTAAGTCAGGTGTCGTCTGTATGTGGAATCCAAAAAAGTTGAACTCATAGAACCAGAGAGTAGAATGGTGGTTACTAGGGACTCAGGGGTGGGGGAAATGGAGAGAGGTTGATCAAAGAGTACAAACCTCAGTTATAAGATGAATGAGTTCTGGGAATCTAATGTACAGCATAGTGTTTATAGTTAGTAATAATGTATACTAAGACAGTAGATAAGTGCTCTTACCACATATACACACACAAAAGATGACTATGTATAGTGATGGTTATATTGAGTAACTTGACTCAATACTCATTTCACAGTATAATATGTATATTAAATCATCACATTTATAGGGGCGCCTGGGTGGCTCAGTCTGTTAAGCATCTGCCTTCAGCTCAGGTCATGATCCCAGGGTCCTGGGATTGAGTCCTGTATCGGGTTCCTTGCTCGGCATGCAGCCTTGCTTATGCTCACGCACATGCTCAATCTCTCTCTCTCTGACAAATAAATAAATAAAATCTTTTTAAAAAATCACATTATACACATGAAATATATGCAGTTCTTACTTGTCACCTAATACCTCAGTAAATCCGGGGAGAATATGTAAATTAAAGCCTGCTTTAAAAAAAAAAAAAGAAGAAGGCAGGAATAAGAGGCAGCTCTGATTGTGGAAAGGGCATGAGTGTTTGAATTAGAAGATCTCCAGGTATTAGTTTTGCCATTAATTAGGTTTTACTAGCTAAAAATATATTTTTTTAGGCCTCTGTATTAGAAAAACCTTCAGTCCTACCCTCCTTTGTAGGGAAAAACCTAGTTTTCCACCTCCTGTGTTCCTCTTATGTATCTCCTTTACTACTCACTCAAACACTCACAACACTTCTGGTACCAAATGTGTGGGTTTTTTTTTCCACACCAAGAAATTCTCGGCAACATCAGCTGGGTGTCCTATGATTTAACTCAATTATGAGTTATCTACCTGGAGATTGTGTCAGATCTCACAGGTTAAGGACTCGGTCCCATAAGAATTTTCCCATCCTACTTTAGGTGCCAATTTCAAGTAATAGGTCCCCAGCTTCCCCACAACTTCTGTAGGACTTATCTACAAATCAGAGTTTCCCACCACCACCTTCTCAGGTTTGATTAATTTGCTAGAGTGGCTCACAGCATTTAGGGGAACATTTACTTGTATTTACCAGTATATTAAAGGATATGATAAAGGATACAGTTGAACAGTCAGATGAAGAGATACATAGGACAATGTCTGAGAGGGTCCCAAGTGCAAGAGCTTCTGTCCCCATGGAGTTGAGGTATATTACCATCCTGGTAGTGGATGTGTTTACCCACCTGGAAGCTCTCTGAACCCTGTACCTTTGGGATTTTAATGGAGACTTCATCATGCAGGCGTGATGGATCATTAACTCCATTTTTAGCCCTTCTCTCTTCTTAAGAGAATGGAGGGAAAGGCCGAAAATTCCAAGCTTCTAATCAGGGCTTGGTCTTTCTGGTGACCAGCCCCCATCCAGGAGCCCACCCAGAGTTATCTCGTTAGAACAAAAGACACTTCTATCACTGAGGAAATTACAAGGGTTTCAGGAACCAGAGCCAAAGACATTAGAACAAAAGATGCTCCTAGTTCTCTTATCATAGGAAATTACAAGGGTAAGTTTCTATGTTTGATTTTACTCTATCAGACTTACAGGGAAAATCACCTTACTGTGTTCAAATGTAATTTACTATAATATCTACTATAGTTGAGTTGCTGAAAACATAGAATAGACGTACTTAGATTATCTGGCAGAAACACTGATCTTAGATTAATTTTTCTAGCCCCAATTCTCTATCCCTTATAATTCCCTAGCACCTTACCCACCCTTTGTTTTTTTTGTTTTTTTTTTTTTTTCAAATAAAATCTCCTGGAGTTATCCCAATTTAAGTGTGAAATCTGTTTCTTGTTTGATGCATCCTGTTAAAAAACTTTTTTAAAAAAAATTTAAATCAACCTTAAAGATTTGGCTCATTTAAAAATACTTAAGTTTTAAATCACTTTCAGTACCATGAATGGAACTATGTGGGTGCTGTATAAAATTTCCATTTGTCTATTATTTGAATATCAACCCCATGAGAGATACCTCTGGGATTACAAGTAAGGTCTAGCCCTCTCTGGCTCTTCAAGAGACAGAGAAAAGGATGATCTAGTAACTAAAATTCAAAGACAATTATAATGTCATATGTATATACAGATAATATAGTGTAGCTACCCTTTTATGGTGCTGGTAGTTCCTGGCTTTGTGATATTATCCTCTGTATTACAAGGAATCTATTTTCTTTTTCTTTTCTATACTTGTTCCTTTACTCAGTAATGGTGTTTATTGACATGTAATGATACCCATTGTTACTTATCATATTTCTGTATCTTTTTAAAAAAAAAGATTTTTATTTATTTGATAGAGTGTGAGAGAGAGAGAGCACAAACGGGGGAGAGGGGGCAGAGGGAAAGGGAAAAGCAGACTCCCCGCTGAGCAGGGAGCCCGATGTGGGACTCGATCCCAGGACCCTGGGATCATGACCTGAGCCAAAGGCAGACTCTTATGTACCATGTCTTTTGTGCATAAAATTCATTCATTGTATTTGTTTATATTCCTACTCTGACTCTTTCTAGTTGTAATTTTAATTAGTAGATATATGTTAGATCAATGGACAGATTTAGACCTATATTGGCAGTTAGGCATTGGAAACAGATGTTTTGGACAGTCTCACCAGCACATATCATCATGTCTCCTCCTCTGTTCTTTACTCCTTTCCCACCCACCTCTGACAACATGGGATCTCTCCTCCAGCTGACTCATCCCTTACCTTAACCTGCTTCATAGTGAGAAACATTGATCATACTTGTCTTAGGTTATTTAATGAGAAATGGTTTATAATCCAGATTTCTAGATATAGCATGTAAATTCTATCTACCTTTCTGTGATTGAAACTATCTAATAGTTTATGTAAAACAGGTGATGAGCATTGTGTTAACAGAAGATAAATAATGATAAAAAATTTATTCAAGATTTTAGTGACATGCCTCCTCTTTCCTAATCATTTTCAAAGAGGTATGATTGATTAATCTGAGCACACTGAACCAGGAATTTGTCCCCTTGAATTACCAAGACATAAAATATTTTTTCTTAGGAAAGAGAGTATTCAGACTTAAACTACTGACAACTGAAATTATGCTTTGATTATGCAAATAAACTTTACATTAAATTAGTATATGATTTAAACAAATTTAGAGAATTTTTCCCACAAGAGAACAGTGCCCAAGAGAACAGTGCCTATCATATCAGGGCTACTTAATTAATATTTGCCAAAAGGAGGGAGGAATCAGAGGAAGGGGAGAAAAAAGGAGGGGGAAAGGGAGAGTGGGAGGAAAAATGTCTGCCTAACTTGGCTTTAACCTTTTGATTTTAACATTTCACATTTCCAAGTAGCAGTAGAAATCTGATTCATAACATTCACTGGATTGTTCAGTACTCTACATTAATCAATAAGAATGTGTCAAAATTAGATACAAGACTCTTAATGGAAAAACATTCATATGGTGTTGTCTTGCCCTTGATTGTCTCCATATTTCAGAGAAGTACATGCTCATAGAAAGGAAGCTTAAGGTTAATTACAACCTTGTTTAGCACTTGGGGTGGGTGGATGGTAGTGGGTAGAAGAAAATAACCCTATTGCCATGGCATGATTTGTCCTGGGGTTTTGGAAGATGTTTTTCATATAATCATTAAAGCTAAAATTAAAGATATATTAAAGCCAAAATTAAAGATATAATTTGCTGCTTAATAAATGATATACATTTTATAACTTCATTAAGGTTGCTACTTTCCTTAATTTTTGTAGACCGTGAGATTTTCAGTGAGGTGCATATTAACTGCAGAGATAATTATGTTTCTATATGTTAATAATTTTAAATGAAAAACACTTGAGCTATTTTCCAGCCACATGGGAGGAATCATTTACATCCTTAAAGGCTTATTTTACCATTAACCCCTTCATTTGAGTAGAGTGGATAGCCATATGTAAAGTATTAATTCTTTTTACATTAGTGCTAATAGCAAGTATTTTAGACCCATTGGTGTGAGAGGATTAAAAGCCACAGCATTAGGCATGCACCAACATTTCTGAGATTAATCCTTGTTAGAGAAACCTATCGGGAACATATAACTTGATTTTCTGTTTATTGATCAGATGCTTCTTGTTTCTTTTATCATGTGAAATGAAACTCTGCTGAGACAATATCATATTGCATTAATATGCTGAACTTAAACAATGCAACACTGGATTCAATTGGTCTGTGTTACCCTTTCTGCTTGTATTACCACTTACTATAAATGCAGATTTTAAGGATAGATCTGTGGAGATGGTATACACCCTAAATATTTGGCATGATGGCCCAAATAACAGATAAGCCATTCATGCTTTTTCTAGTCAGAAAGTCATGTTAACAACAAAGCTCTGGGAATATTTACTTGTATTTGTTAGAAGGGGTGTTAGGGATTCAGTGAATAATACATGCATTCTGAGATTTCGTTATATATTTTGAAAAGGGGAAAAGGATAATATTTCTGTGTCTTTTCATTTCTGTTATTCCCACCCCCACCCCACCCAACCCTATCTTGGTTGCTATGTTAGCTTAGACAATATTTCCTGGCCTCTTATCCTCATGTTCACTTTAATTTGGCTGGATCCCAAGAGTGACATTTCAAATATTGACTAACTAGCAGAGCACAGGCATAGACCAATCAGGAGGTACAGCAGTTGTAAATGACTTGGTGGTAAACGACTTGATTATTTGGCTAAAACTTAGTCTGGCGTGGTGGTTGGCTTATCCTAATTTATCTGGATATCTTAAGCCACCTTGGATCATGGCAGCCAATGGATTCTTAGTGATTTCTATCCTAAAAGAAAGTTAGGAGAGAGTGGGAGATAAAGGTTGGAAGGGGAGAGACCATTCTACCTAAGATAATTATATCTGCTGATTCTTGTAAGTGGTTTTTGAGCTGTTAAAGGGACCCATATAAGTCAACTGTCTTACCTTTTCATAAAGGCACACTAGTTTATTATTAACAAATAAAATGTACACATACACATACATATACAGATATATGGTTACATATAGATCTTACTCATGTACCTGTAGTTGAAGTGGTGGACATGTGTGTGTACATATATAATATATATTATACACATAGATACATACACACACATATGCAAAGTTTGTCCTCAGTTAACACGTGAGTTGGGTCTCCCAAAGTTTTACATGTGTAAGTAGGCATTGACAATCATAAATTTATAACATTTTTTTTTTGTCAGAGAGTATAGTACTTTTATGATATCTAAAAAAACTGTTTTTAGTTCCATAAAAGCTTCCCTGAACCAGTCAGTGATCAAGAAAAAGTGTTTTATTTTGCTCTGAATTCCAATCTCTCTCCCTCTTTCTTGCCTGCTTGTTGATCTGTGCCAGCTCTGGACTGAATATCTATTCCACTTGGCTCTGGGTGTCTCTTCCTTGAACTCGGTAATTAGATTTATCCTTCACCACTTGACTAGGTCTGATATTCACCAATTTCTTTACCATTTAAGATGTTGGCGCAATCTTGGTTTCTTTTGCATTATACCTCTAAATTTAGCATTGCATTACCTGTGGAAAAAATGAATGACTGGTGATATTACCCTCATAGAATAGCTCATTAAAACTGATCAACTTTGAGTGTATATAGAATAGGATTGGACTGGATTGGCACACTGGATAGGTTTAAATGTTATTATGTTTTCAAATCAATATATGTGTTTTAACTATTTGATTAATACTAATTTTAAGAGACAGAATAATATAAATTTCCATTACCAAAATTCACAGAGAAACAGATTCTATTACTAATTCACTTCTGTTGACAGAGGCAGAGTCATTGTTCTTAAAATAAAAGTGTCAAAGTGATTCCCACCTCTATGTTTTCTTGCTTTCTTTTCAGAAACTTTTTAAACCAATCAAGTTTACATGGACTACATTAAATATTTAAAAATCAAATGATAAAAAAGAAATCACCCCTGCCTGGTTAAAAGCACCATACTCTGCTCTATTGGTTTTAGAATATCAGTTGACTACCACTACCAAATTTGGGCTTTTCAAAACTTGTGAATCTGTTACACAATTGATAAACAGAGATAAGACAGCTCATGTGAAAGGAATATATCTGTAATTTGTATTTTCACTGGATGTTGATTTCTGTGTTGGAGGAAACAAGACAAATGTAATTTTTGCCAGAAGTTCATGTAAAACCTCAAGTTACCTCTTGCATTTAAATTTTTTTAGTCTAGTATGATTTTAATTTTACTTATAAATGTGTGCTCTGAGCTGATGCCTTATTAATCCACTCTTATTTTTTCTCTGACCTGAAGCACAGCATTTATCCATCCATCCATGCATCCCTCCTTCCATCCTGTTCTTTGTTCCTTCATTTAGTAAACATTTACTGACCATCCCTTATACGCAGCTGCTATTATGATTGGCACTCTACATAATTTCATTTGATCCTCACAGCAGTCTTCCAAGACAAATACTAGTATTTTAATTTTGCAATTAAGAAGGCTAATGCCCAAAGTTAAACAACTTGTCAACATCATATTGTTAAGAGTATTCTGCTCATCTTAATGTTTCCTAGTATATTCTTTGCAATAGAGAGAGCACTTAATGCTTATAATTGAATGAATAAATGAAGTAGAATACATTTTACTGCAGCTAACACCTATTTAGTGCCCATTAAGTACCATAAACATTTCTAGGCTTTCCTATATATTCTCTCATTTCCTTACTACGAGCCCCAATTAGCTTGGTGCTATTAATTACCTTATATCTGTTTTATAGATGAGGGGCCTGTGGAAAAGGTGGTTAATTAATGTGCTCAAGATCATACCCCTGGTAAACAGCAGAGTCAGGAATTTAGGCTGTGGCTCTGGAGTCTATGGCTTCACCACCTTTTTTTTTTTTTTTGGTCTGTCACTGTACATGATGCATTGTGAATGCTCAAAAACTGTTTGCTGCATTGATGACAGTGATGATGTGGAATAAGAAATTTTGTCTGATGTACTGAGAAAGCTATTTTATAGTAATTGTAAAATTTTCAAATTACAGTTACATGGATTGTCTCTTTAAATCCCTAGAACCACCTTATATTCATTCTACTTTTAACAACAAAATATCTTATTTTTTTAAGATTATGTCTGCATTTATGTATAAATGATTATTATATATACATATATATCATATACATACATACATATATATATATATATATACACACACATACATTATCATATATATACAGAGAGAGAGGGAGAGGGGAAGAAGATGGGTATAGTATAGGTAGAGATATAAAACTAATGCTTAAACTGGTGTGTCTTCTCTTTCTCACATCAAAGTCAATTTGCATTTTTAACCCCCCCCCCCAAATGTGCCAGTGTACCTGGATATATGGTTTGGAAATAACTAATCATGATTTTAATAAGCAATGCATTCTTTTAATTGCTTAAAAATAAGGGTTTTCACATGAAGATGCTAGGCACAAAATTATAATATTTATAAAGAAATTTGAGATGGAAAGAGTAACGTCACCTTAAATCATGTAACAGTAAAACAAACCACTATGGAGTCTCTCTCTTGTAGTCATTTGATTGTATGCCCACCAAGATAGCTTTGCTTTTTAACCCATTGTGTACACATTTTTCAGTATTTCATTCTGTCAATAGAGGACCCTGAAAGCAGTGAGGGTAATGAAGAGGAATGATAGTTTAGATGTATTCTTTCCTGGAATGCCAGTTGAATTAAATCTCTCATTCCCACTGCAGACATACAAATCTATAATCTCCTTTCAAGATGTATCCAGAATCAGGAGTCTGCATTCTTTTATTCTTGGTCAGGAGATTAAAATTGATCACAGCCACACAAGGGAGTCAGCTGTACTATCACAGCTCAATGTGGTTAACGAGGACAGCGCTTGCCTTCTGTTCTCCTTAACCGTGCTCTTACAAGTTACAAATATTATTGATTTTAGGGGTCATCCAAGGCTGTGGGGAGGTTGTGTGACTTGACAATATTTTGCTGTTTTTAAGGGATAAGAGCTATGAGCCCTGATAACAACTGGGACAGGTATAGTTTAAATTTGACAAATGAAGATTTATACTTTTTGAGCTGGCAAAGTCCTTCATGTAGAAATAATGAATGAAAATTTGATAGTTGATTTAACATAGGTCAAGTGACTTGCAATGAAAGAAGGAAAATAACGCTTTGATTATTACCCTTTCACTAAAATGAATTGGTGATAGGTTTGTCATTGTAGATCTGTGCTTTAAACAAATGAATAGTGCTTAGAAGATCCTTTTACAAGACATCATTTAAATTTAAGTAGGCATAGTTTACCTAAAATCATTTGAAACTGTAGTGTAGGTGGGATGATATGTGAATAATTACCTACTAATCTTTAAAGCATTTTTTTTTTCTTTCTGGTGAATAAAACTACTGTATTAACATTCAGAAAATTAAAGGTGCCACAGATCATTGTATGCTAAATTTTCAAAGACTAGGTTCAAGCTTCTCTTACTTTTCTCTAATAATGTAGATTATATGCTATCCTGAATATATATTTTATGTAACGGTGGAGGAAACACTGTATTTAAGAATTTCTATTAGATTAAATGTGGTTTAAGTACTTACTAGCTATGAGATTTTAGAAAGCTTATTTTACTGCCTTCAACCTCAGTTTGCTCACCTTTAAATGGTCATAAAGGTGTCTAGCTGAGAGAGTTCTCATGAGGCTCAAATATACATGAAATAGTTTTAAGTAATAAAACACTCTCCAAGTGTAAACTCTTAAAATATTATTACTGAGCCTGCACTTAAGACAGTTGGTGGTAGAAAGATCTTCTGAAATATAATTTTCTCTCTTTTTCTTTATAATCTATAGAACACGTTGGCAAGATAGCAAGTTAGGGTTAGAAAAGAGTCCATTCGGGCTACAATGTAAAACTTAATGGGCTAGATTAAATTACTGATGTTGGCTTTACATGCACCACGCTCTAAGAAGCAGAACTCAAACAGCTTAGCATTAGAATATTACTTTAGAAAAATATGAAAATAATTATAATTATAAGAAATGGCCCTAAAACCATATATTGGAATAGAAATCATGTGTTGAGAAACTGAAATATATAATATATATATTATATATATCATATGTATCGTATTTATATATATATGGTGTGTGTGTGTGTATATATATGTGTGTCATATGATTGTATGTATGGTGTATATATATAGTGTGTGTGTGTGTATATATATGTGTGTCATATATATGTATGTATGGTGTATATATATAGTGTGTGTGTGTGTGACACCAAAGCATTGACTACTGTCGTTAAACCAAAGGTGTTTGGGATAGAATTCATTAATTTGTTGTTGTTGTTGTTGTTGTTTTTTAAGTAGGCTCCACGTCCAGCATGGAGCCCAGTGTGGGGCTCAAAATCAGGACCCTGAGATTGAGACCCAAGCTGAAACCAAGAGTCGGACGCTTAACCAACTGAGCCACCCAGGCACTCCAATTTTTTGTTGATTTTTAAAAGTGTGAGATTTTTATTGAACTGTCAATATATATGCTCTATACACTATGGTTAGAGTGGTATAGGCGTTTTTGAGTATAATTTAATTTTTTAATTTGTATATAGTGTATAGTTCAAAGGGAATTTAAATATAATTTCAAAAGAGCAACACAGAGTCTCAGTTTGATCTCCCTGATTAATTCGCCATCTGCTGTTACTATAGTTTATCTAGTAGTAGGAAAAGAGATCATTTGCCTATATGATGGGCTCCAATTATAGTGAAAAAAAATTATTATTAATTAAATTTCTCATGGCTGTATAATACTTCATGATTCAAGAGCCCTTAAAACAGCTCAAGGGAGGTGGTGCTAAAAGCTTAATTTTACAGAAGAGGAAACTAAGGCATAGAGAGGTAGGCTGATTTGCTATACATCACACAGATAGTAGATGAGGAAATTGAGAGCAAACCTAGGGATTCCTACCTTGACCACGCATTTCACCTGCCTGGGAGTATGTGGTTTTGCTTCAGAGGTCAGAAAATTTATTGCAGGGTGAACCACACATGAATGTGCACTTTTGCAGAATTTCTAAACCCAGAAGAGGAAGAACAACACCTCCCTAATTCAAAGCTTCAGTTTTCAGAGAAGCCCTTCTAAAAATTGGTTTTAATCAAACAAGTATTGTATAAGCTAAGTTATATCCATTTTGTATTATCCACTCACAACTTAATTAATGTGGTGTTGTCATTATTGACTAATTCTTTCTTCTTGAAAACATTCTATTGTGAATATATTCTCCATTAATACTGATTCCTAGGAAGACATGTGGTATATTCCTCCTCTAGCAAAATCTTTCTTCCTATACTTTGTCTGCATACCACTAGAATATTTTGTAGTGTGGGTATCAGCATAGGGTTTATCCTCTTGCCTCTTCTGATTTGCCTAATTTTAATTAAATTGATTCTCATCGTTGTAATATATATATTTGTATTTTGTTGTTTTTGTTCTCTTTTATATTCCCTCTCAATAAATCTCCTTTAGTTATATTATTTCTAAAATTAATTGTAGGTCAGTAACCTTGTATTATACTTAAAATTCAAGGGTGAATCCTAAAATTTAAAAAGTACTCAAAAATTCTTTTGAACACCTGTTTCTTTGTGCTTTTTAGTATATATTTTTATATACTAGATAATTTTTAAAAAATTGTGTGTATTCTGTAGACAAGAAAGTTTGAACTCATACCTCTCTTCTCCTGGCTTCCGTTATACCACTTTCCTTTTTTTTTTTTTTAAAGATTATTTATTTATTTATTTGACAGAGAGAGACACAGCGAGAGAGGGAACACAAGCAGAGGGGAGTGGGAGAGGGAGAAGCAGGCTTCCCGCAGAGCAGGGAGCCCGATGCGGGGCTCGATTCCAGGACCCTGGGATCATGACCTGAGCCGAAAGCAGATGCTTAACGACTGAGCCACCCAAGCACCACGTCCGTTATACCACTTTCTCCTGCATCTCTTCTATCCTCAATCTATTTGGGTTCTTCTCCCTCTTTCCTTCTTTAGATGTTGGTATGTTATCTAGGGCTTTACTCTTAGCCTTCTTTTCTGTTTACTGTATACACTCACTCTAGGATTAGCTCATTAGCATTCATGACTTCTAGTGCAATCTTTTTGCTCATAATTTTCAAATCTGTTTGAAATGATTCAGGCATGAATTTTTACCTGTTTATTACCTAGAGGACAACTCTCTTGGATGTCCCACATTCCATTACATATATCCAAATGGAACAACAATGTTCCCCTAGGACCTGTGCCTCCTCCACTGTACTGGATTAGTCAAGCACACCACTCCCACCAAAACAGAAAATTAAGACCTAAATTTCCCCCTGTCTTTCCCTCTATTCCCTACAACTACTAGGGACCAAGTTCTATGAAATTAACTCCTAAATATCTCTGGGGTATGTTTTTATTCTCCTGTATCCCCACTGTCAGTATTTCAGTGTGAGTCCTCTTCTTTTCCCTTTAAAGTTACTGTAATAGGAGAAGAGAGTAAAAATACACCTCCAGGGAATCCAGAGTCACATTTTCAAATGCCATATACAGAATTTCTTTGAAGTATTAAAATTTCATTCAAAATTTGCTTTTCATTCCTCATTATCTCTTTATCTGTACTAATATAAACACCATAATTTAAATTGCTTATCTTTGAGTGAAATTCTTGCTTTGGGAGGATAAGTTTTGGACCCTCCCTGCAATGCCATGCTAATGAAGGTTACTAGCAATCCAGGTTGTGGAGTATAAGAAGTGTCCCTTTCTTATCTGGATTTATGCACTATCCCCTTACATGCACCATCCCCTTACTCCCATCATTCTCACTGCCTATAAATCAGTTCCACACACTGCTACCAATTTGTCCTTCTTGATGTCCAAAGCTGATTATATAATTTCCCTGCAGTATCTTTTCAACGTAAAATCCAAATTCCTTGGTATGACTTGCATGGTCCTTCATGGTGTGGTGTCTGCCTATCTGTCAGATTTAAATTTTGCCATTCCCTGTCCCCTCCTGTCTGCTCCCCTGGATCCCAGTCTAGTCAACATCTTACCCCTTTATACCTTTGTGTATGCCACTCATTATTACCCCACCCCTTTTTTTAACCACTGGAAATGTTCATCTTTCAAGACTCAGCTTGAGCATCTTGGTCTCCAGTCCAGGTGAAATGTGCTTTATATGTGCTCCTGTGCACTTGGCTATGTATCCCTCTATCATGGCACTTATCTTGCTTTATTCTAAGTTTCTGATTACATGTCCTTCTCCCATTAGATTGGAAACTGTTCATCTATGTATCCCTTGCACCTAATATGTTAGCTAGCACATAGTAGGCATTCAATAAATATTAGTGAATAAGTAGTTAAATGAAACGTCAAAGATTTCTATTCCTAACTGATCTCAATCACAATTAAAAGTCACAGCTGGTATCCAAATCTAAAAATTGACCATAAGAGACAGTACGTTTGTTTGGCTTATTTATGTAACAAAAATTTCAGAACTAGATATTCAACCAGTATACATTGAACCTGCCAAATTTTACATCATTAGTTACAAATATTTAAGAAATTTCAGTTGGCACTAAGTTTCAAACGTTATGTGTAGTTTTGTTGCTGTTACAGTTGCTGTAGTGGTGTTGTATATTAAAATTATGTTAAATATCAAGAAAAAAAATATCAAGGAAGGTAGAAGTATGAAAATAATAGGATTTTGACATTTAAAATACATAAAGTCCATTTTATTTATTAGCATTTGCCGTATGCCAGTCACTGTGCTAAGCAGTTACCATATTATTGAGATATGTTATCTCAATTTATCTCCTCGTAAGGTAGGTTTTATAGATAAGGAAATTGAGACTTAAAATAACTGTGATTATGCAAGGTTACATAGCTAATACATAAAGGAGTAATGATATGAACATAGTTATCTTTGATGTCAAAACCATTACTTTCTCTTACATCAGGCCTAACATACTTACAGATTCTCGTATACAATGGTATTCATTCATGGTGTATAGTGATTGTCGAGTATGGATAATGACATTGCATTTTGGCATTTACAACCACACTCAGCATTTGGAATGGAATTTGGATAAATAGTACAGTGTAATTGATTTAATCTTGGTGAATGTGATTCTTTAACCACTTTTGAGTTACTTAGAGCATATAATGAAAGGTATAGACCCTTTGCACACATACACAGTAAAATGATATTGAAGGGGTTCAGAATGGGCCTCCCCAAAATGTGTCACTTTAGGATGTGGATTACTTTGAGCTGAAGTCAGTCAAGGCCCAAAAAACTCAGGAAGAGCTTTTACTTCCTACTTAACTACCTAAAAGAAATTAGAGGGCCTGGGGTGCCTGGGTGGCTCAGTCGTTAAGCGTCTGCCTTCGGCTCAGGTCATGGTCCCAGGGTCCTGGGATCGAGCCCCGCATCGGGCTTCCTGCTCTGCGGGAAGCCTGCTTCTCCCTCTCCCACTCCCCTCTGCTTGTGTTCCCTCTCTTGCTGTGTCTCTCTCTGTCAAATAAATAAATAAAATCTTTAAAAAATAAAAATTAAAAAAATAAAAGAGAGGGCCTAGTCCAAAAAAAGAACTATCACCAGAGATAACTACAAAGAATATTGACTAGGTCTTGAGGGAAATGCTGCAGGACTTAGAGGTCAAATTCCCCTCTGTGTCCCATTGTCTCTGTGTGATAGGGCATGGCAAACATTTGTTTACCAAACATTTGCTCTTCCCATCTTCCTATAAAATTGTCTTTCTCTCCATTGAAGTCTCAGACCCCTGTTCCCTTCACAGTTAGCTCAAGATGGCATGTAAACCTCAATTGCTTGACTTCTTGTGGGTTTCATATTCTTTGGGGTGGGGGGGAGGTTTCCTGTATGTATGTGATTGAGTTTGTTTTTCTCCTGTTAATCTGTCTTATGTCAATTTAGTGAATAGACCAGCTAGAAGAACTAGACAGGTTAAGGAAAAATTCTTCCTCCTCTATAACACATATACAAAAATGTACTTTTTTGATTGTCTTGGTTTTCTTAAGAAATTCAGGCAATGTTCAGAACTCCATTTCTAGATTATCTCCCTATTTTGTGGATGAACAAACTGAGGTTCAAGGTCAACCACATATTTCTGAAATGGTTGACCATTTCTATCCATCAAGTCTTTTGGAGAGTAATTACTTCATGGAATTTCCTGAATTCCTAGAAAAGCATTCTAATTTTGAGACTCTTACTCAGCAACATGTTAGAAATACTAAATATGGTACAATTATGTTTAAGGATGGAAGTAATTTTACTTTTCTTACATCATACATGTTTCTTCAAAAAAGTGTTTTGACATAAGTATTTTCTTGTAAAATTTACAGAATTACAGTAGTGACTCAGAGTAAGAAAATAAGTTTGCACAGAAATGTATTACTTGTGTATAAGAGGAAAATGCATAATTAAAGTCAAATGACTCTGAGGTATGAGAATCATTGCAAGATAAAAAAATTATATAGTAGTATAACCAATATGTATGATTGTGAATTGCATTTTCTACTTGTAAAATTAAGTTTTTTCGACAGCATAGAGCTATATTATGCTTACTTGTCCACATAACAGTTCTATAGAGAAATACATTTTTGTAACTCTTCTGATTTTAGAGATGGAAAAGTTGTGGTTTAACAATTTGGGCATGAATTTAGACCTAATAATGATAAATTACAGGATTAGGAGTCCATTCCAGGTCTTCTGATTTGGACCCAAGCAGCTCTCCATTGTTTCACAGACTTGCCTGGGGAGAATCACACGGACCCAGAAACCAAGTTCCAGCAGCTGAGAGTCACCAAGCACATTTAGTGTGTGGTCCTTATTTTAAAGCCTGCCACTTGCTTCTTCAGGCTTGCATTTTTTCATTTGCAGAGCTCTGAAGGCAAGAGCATATTTGGGTAACTCAAAATGATTCTTAGCTTTCATTTCAGGTTTAATCCATAACCCTGCCTCTTGCATTATGTTTCACCTCATTTTATTCTGGTAATATAGCAAAGATTTGTTTGGCTTTAAAGGAAACAGTTTAACTGCATCATCTAAATGCATGTTATGTTAAAAATTATTAAAGCTTTCGATACAGAATACCTTGGCGTCACAATATAATTGTAAATTCGCTAGAACAATTACAAATAAAGAGGCTCCCAGTGCCTGTATTTAAGAATTTATTTGAATAAAAAAAATGTAGAAGTAGAATTTTTATAAATACCTTTGAGAAA
Source organism: Phoca vitulina (assembly GCF_004348235.1). NCBI lineage: Eukaryota > Metazoa > Chordata > Mammalia > Carnivora > Phocidae > Phoca > Phoca vitulina. The sequence goes on from NW_022589705.1 coordinate 20,672,705, forward strand.
GTAACTAATACAATACAATGAATGTGTGGCACCTTTACTGGTGATTAACACATTAGTAATACTTTTGAGATTACATTTTTAAAGGGGTCTTCTCCCTTCTCCAGAATGTGTGTTTATGGTGGCAGCTTTAATGCTATTTCCTGCTGTGCAGTTCAATAGAGTATGTTTTTAGGTGGTTGGTGGAGGGTTTTTTTCGTTATGTATGTCGATGGAGATAAGTGTTTTAATTACTTTTTTAATGTCTGTGCTTTTGTATTTTTCTCCTCTCTTCCCTTTTATTTCCTGCTGTTGAGATTACTGCCTCATCTCCACAGCAGGTGGCTGTTGCAAATTTGTTTTCTTTGTAAGCCTGGTAGATTTATTTTGTAATATAACTGTTCCTTTTTAGTATTTTATTATTAATGATTTCTTTACTTTGGAATAAAGTATACTTACATAGTCCTAAATAGTAATTTCCTAACACATCTAAGAATTCCAATCATTAAGGAAAAAACCTTTGCCTGAGGCATATTGTTGAGTTTTTTTTTTTTTTCCTTACCCTTACTTCGTGATGTGAAGATTAAAGTTTAAGGAAATTGTTTTACAGCAAAAGCCAAATGAAAGTGAGAAACAGAGAAAAGAGAAGGGAAAGAAATAAAGAGAAAGAGGTCCAAGAGATAAAGCACAGTTTAATAAATAATACCAAAAATCAAAGCGATAGGTGGAATTTGGTGACAGAAATAGGAAATTACATTAATGTATCTTTTCTAGAAGAGAGCTTTTAACGAGATCTTGTTTATATTAAAATTAAATTTTAATTACTAAAATAACTTCTGCTAATTATAAGAAAATTGGAATGTCACAAAAGTATAAAGAAAAATACTCTTTTTTTTTGGTCTAATATTTTGTTGGTTTGGTTGTTTCATATGTCCCTTTATATAAAAAGAACAATGGATAAGATGGATCCTGAGTATAAGAATTATTTGTCAGGAAAGTAAAACATATCCAAGGTTGTTTTGTCCGTTTTTGAATTCTTAGGCATTATTTTATCAATTAAAATAACCTCTCTTCTCTATTTTATTCCAAATGTATAAAGGGAACAAAAAGTATGAGACCAAAATGCCCAGTGAACCATAATCACATTTTGTTATATGAAATTGCTGGATATTTTATGACAGGTTAAAAAAGTTCTCTAGAAAGATTTTAACTACTTAGAATCAGTTTATTTCATATGTATTGCACTTGTGAATACATTACTTTCTTAATATATTTATATTGTTTTCACCCATAAATACTACTCTGAGTTGGAGCCTGGTATTCAGTTCTAATATGAAGTTATTTGAAGTGATCTCATTGGTGTGATAGAACCTGTGTATATCTTCTACATGAAGTCATAAAAATGAACTGAAGTACATCTATAACAACATTGTAGGAAGCATCATCTTTGGTTATTTCATTCTCTTCTCTAGCGCTTTTTAAAATTTACTGTTTTATAAATTAATACAAAAGAAGATGGTAATTCAGCATCTATCAGATTTTCAAAATTGTATGAGTGCTCAGTCCTTCTCCTGCTTCTGGATTTCATTATCTGTTACATGTGTCCGTATAGAAAAATACCATATGTAATGGGAAAAAATATGATTTGAGATGGTGACTTCATTCATAACATTTTTTTCAGTCTTCATCTTGTTATGCTCTAACCGATTGTGTGATACACACGATTAAGGCATGTGGTCACATTGAGAGAGAAACTAGACAGCAGTTACATGAAACAGATGTTTAATGGGGATTTGAAAAATCAATGAAATGAACACTATTGTGATGCATGGTGATCTGATTTCATATGTGTTATATTGAATCACTCCATTCTTTCTGAATTCAGTCTGAACTAAATGTATTTACAGTGGGGCGTTGGGGAAAAGATGGGGAGTTTTATTGAGAAAAGGAGCACAATAGGCCATCATTGATCTGTTCTCTTTCTAGTCAATATATAGATCCTACAATGATAACCCATATGGCACTGTTGTCCCTTGGAAATAAGATATAAATCCTTCGAATCATAAAGGTGATCTTTAAGTGCAGATGAAAAACTTTATAATCCATTGTGGAATTCTGGAATGCTTAGGTCCTTGAAAGGAGTGTTTTACTTCTGTGTTGTAATCCCAACAGTTTGGGCTTGATATAAGACTAGTTTACCTTTTCTAATAAGTATAGAAACACATCCAGATACATATGTATATGCATAAATAGATATATTTATTATTTTATTCCTATATTCACATCTTATATACAGCCATTTAAGTGTCTTTTTATGATTAATTGTAATAGCTTCTGTTTTTGGAAGTATTTACTATGAATCTTTTTATCATGTGAGTCTTTATTTTCCATGGTTTTTATACTTTACCCAAGACAGTAAGAATGACTTACATTTCAGTGGTGTTTTAGATTTACTGGAGTGCTTTTATGTGCACTTTTCTACCTAATTTTCAGAACAACTCTATACATCAGGCAAGGTCATTTTCATTCTAAAATCAAGGAATTTGAGAGCCATCGTATTAAGTAATTTTATACAAGTACAGCTAGAAAGGGGAAATAATGAAACTAGAACCCAATTCTTCAGACTCCTAGGTCAGTGCTCTTGGAAGCCTGATGTTACTCTAACTGCTCCCATTTGAATGCCAAATTAAACACGAGAGGGTCTTAATCTTGCTACTTTCCTGGCCCTGAAGCACGTATGGTTTGAGTCCATTGTAGTCTGTACAATGAATGAAGTCAGAACACCCTGGTTTGGCCACAGTCTTTTATTCTAGCCAAGGTTGCTAAGTTTTATGGACTCTGATACCAATCTGCCCAACACTGACCACTTAAATGTGTAATAATATTAATTGTGCATATCATGGATTAGGTGAACATTTAATTTATGTCTATCCAAATGTATCATTTTATTATATCAAACAAAAGCTTTTCTGTAGGGAGAGAGTGCAAATAAAAGGAACCATTTCACATCCATGCAAAGAGCTTCACATTTGTATTCATTTTATTCTCCTAACAGTACTGTGATGAGACTGCTGCTGCCCAGAAAGAGTAATTTACTGGCCCAAGGTCATAATAGCTAGTAAGTGCTAAAACTAGAATTTTAATGCAGGAAGGCTGAGTTTAGAGGTTTTGCTCTTGTTCGCATACTCTGTTTACCAGTAATGTTAGAAATAAGTCAATTGGCACTAAGATTTTTTTAAAAGGTTTAATAAACAAAAATAAAGAAAAGCAGTGTTTACACAGGCACATTTCTTTTACAAAGACATGGGTGGATGGCTGTGGTAGATAGCTTGGTGTCCCTCACTGAGAGTTTGTTTAATGAATCCATGTGTGGTCTGCACATTTTAATGTTCTTCCTCATGCAGCACCATTCCCCAAAGGAGGCTTAGGAAATGAGGACTGTGAGCACACAACATGCTTCCTTCTGTGAGAAGAAAAGTGAAATCTCAGATAGTGAAGTGAAAAACTTGGAGAAGTGAAAAACTTAGGACATTTGCCATCAGACACATTTTCCTGTTTTCAGCCACTTGTGAATAGTGACCTAATCAGTGGGATTTTATTTGTCTACTAACATCTTCTTACCGACAAAGCACTAGTGTAGAATAACAAGAATTGATATACCCGTAGAGAGTTTGGTATGCCCTCTACCCATTTCTGTAAGCCCATTCCTGTAATCACAGTGCTTTGCCAGGAACTTGGGGCAGTCTCTCAGTGTTCGGGCTTCTATGTCTGTGAGATTCATGAGGCTGTCTCTAGTGGTAGGTGTATCTGATCACTGTTTTTCCCATGAAAATGGATGCCATCAAGAATGAGAGGCATCACAGGAATGCTTGCTCCATTCAATTAACACCAAATAAGTGAGCCGGTGAAGTAACACAGGCAGACATTATAAACTCTGGGGAATTCTTAAACATGTCAGTCGTACCATACCTGTGAAGACTCAGCCTTAAAAGCTTATTTCTCTTCTATTACTTACTAGATGATAACACGAAACAGAATATTTAATATCCTATTAATGTTAATTGAAGTTGTGCAGAACTTAATATGAGCACAAAAATTTATTAAGTACACTGCTGTTATTTATTCTGTAGTTGTTCCAGAGAGAGGTGCTTTGGAAACGAAGCAGAGGTACATATTTCAAAGAATATCAAATATTGAAAAATAACCAGCAGATACCCAAGAGGAATGCACTTAAGAAGGAAAACAATTCAAAAAGGAATTGTACTAGAGAAAATAATCACAAAACAAAGATACAGCCTAGAGAAGCAGCCTGTCTTTTCTCTACGACTAGATTGGAGCCTGGCCACAGACACATTCTGTGTTGTGTGCACATCTGTAGCCTCAGAGTGAAGCATTTAATGCATATCTGTTAAATGATTTAGATATCACTTGTTAAGTGACATCACGTTATAACAGGGCTCAATTATAACATTTTATATGGAAAAGGCAGCATTTTGAAGTTAACGCATAGACTCTATAACCAGAATATCCAGGTTAGAAATTGGTACTGCTACTTGTTCTCTGACCGTTGGCAAAGTTACTTAACCTATATGTGTCTCAGTTTCTTCCTATCGAAAATGCAGGAAATAATGTTTGTTGTCTTAAAGGATTGTTTTGAGAATTAAATGAGTTAATATGTAAAAACCACCTATATGCCAGGCATCTAGAACAGTAACTAAATCTAAATCTGTAATCTAAATAATCAACATATGGTAAGTTAGACTTTCTGTAATATAAGCAGATTTTTTTAAATTTATTTTAGGAGAAGCTGAAAATTATCATTTTGCAATAGTTCTTAAGGTGGTGTTCCTTTGTATAAATATATGCTGAAACACCAAAAACTTCAGTAACTACTCTAGCGGAACAAAGAAACTCTCTGGCCTTCTTGAAAGACAGAGAACACTGTACATCTATTAAGCTGAGCTGTTTTGTTTGTCAAATCTTTGTCAATTCTTCTTTATTCATAAACCTCCTTCTTCCCACTGAAAGGTGAATTAAAAAGTCATTTCAGTGTCATTTTGAAATCATTCTGATAGAGACACATACCTTATTTATTAATATGCCACCTACTCTCACGGAAATCTTCCTTTGATAGATGGGTATTTGCAAGTTTCATTATCTTTCATATTTCACTTACGATTGCTTCATTTTTCTTTTTTTGTAGCACTTTGTTTAAATTTGCTAAGGCTTAATACTTTAAACTCTATTCTTTCCTTGCCGTAAGATGTGAAATTTGGGAGAATTGATAAACTACAGAATAAATAAATCTATCTTAATATTAATAACTAATGTTTAGTGAACATTCTCTATGTTTTAGGTCTCAATGCTTAATATAGATGGATGGACGGATGGATAGATAGATATAGATAGATAGGTGATAGATAGATGATAGATAGATAGATAGATAGATAGATTCCTTTAAATCTCACATCAATGAGAGACATGTAATTGTTGTCCCTAGCAGAATCATTAGGAGATCTATAGATATAGATATATCCTATTATAGAATTTATTTCAAGAAGTTGGCTTATGTAATTGTGGAAGCTGGCAAATTCGAAATCTATGGGCTGGGCCAGCAGGCAGGATTTCTCCTTCCTCAGGGAAACTTCAGGTTTATTCTTAAGGCCTTGCCACTGATTGGATGAGGCCTACCCACATGATCAAGTCTCCTTTACTTAAAGTCAACTGATTATAGATGTTAACAATATTTACAAAATGCCTTCAGAGCAATACGTAGATTAGTGCTTGATCAGATCATTTGATAGTCTAGCTAAGTACATATAATCACTGGCACTCCCACAAGATCACAGAGCTGGTAAATGGGAGAGGAAGACCTCACACCAAAGTGTGGCTAATGATAAAGGTCCTGCTCTTAATCACCTCACAGCATCATGGTTAGCAGACTCTAGGGTACTTTTGCCAGCTGGACTGGACTACCAGTCTGTGAGGAGGGCTTCAGATGTGTTGTCCTAGGTCATAAGGGATGACCTGTCACCCAGGTGGGGGAGAAGAGCTCCATGGACCTTGGGACTTTAAAAGGTGCAGCTAAAGAGGCTGCAGGAATAACATAATGATCCTATCCAGTTTCTGGCTCATTTTTTCCTCTCCTTAAGCCATTATCCATAAGTCAGAACATCTAACTGGTGCCCTCCTGAACATTTACAGAAAGAATCTGATCCAGTAAATGTTAAATTCATTAGAGTGATAAATGCAGAATGGGGTAAAAGCGCAGGAAATTCAGTTGTCCTTGTCAGTCTCTTGATCCAAGTGAAAAAATGAATTTAAATTTTACCAAAGCCTTTTTCTTGTGAAATAATCCTTGCATGATAGGAAAAGTCTTCTCCATGGATCTGGTGGTGTATTCAATAAGAATGCCTTGCATTTCTTTAGAAAAGTTATTTTAGCAATGGGTCTATAGAAAATAATCACAGATGTAAATTTCCCTCTCTGTCTTAACCATGGCAAGTAGTGAAAAAAGCTCAGATTAGGAGTTAGTAAAGGGAGGATTTTAGACCTTATTGACAGTAAATTCAGAACTTTTATCTGCCACGTACATTTTCTGTGCTTTGTTTTTGATCTGCTTTAAAGATTTTTGTTTATCATATCTCCTTGAAATTGCACAGCACTTCACATTGTTTTTCTTGTGTGTGTGTGTGTGTGTGTGTGTGTGTGTGTTTTACAGGAAAATGAAGTGCTATAGAACATATGCTATCTCTATAATTTAGTAATATATGTAAGAGGGGAGACAGGTCCTTATATAAATTTCGATATGTAGCATATATATATGTTGGTTAGACTAATCAGGTGTAGCTAAAACTATAGTCATCTTTTAAAGCTTTCAAGAAAAATTGTTTTGTTATCAGAGTCTTCAAGTACATATTCAGCTATTTTTATGTAACCATAACCATTCCCTATCCTAGTCTTTCTAAAAGAATTATATAAATAACCACACATTTATGTAATAGTTTCCGTGTTATAAATATACCCAAGGAGTAATCCTTTATGTCAGAAAATGAGGAAACAGTCTTATCTCATTTCGTTTATAAAGAAGCCAAAGCACTGTATGTTAACTAACTGGAATTTAAATAAAAACTTAAAAAAAAAAGCCACCAAAGCAAAGGTAAATCAAATGACTTGCCTAACCTTCCTAGATAAATAAAATAATTTTAATGATAAGTGATCTTTAATAATCTATGAGCAAAGGGCAAATCTTTGGGAGGAAGGAATGCTGGACAAGGAAGAAAAATGATTTAATTTGAAGGAACAAAGTGGTCTGTTGCTGGTGACACACTCACTCTATCCACAAGCACCTTCAGCTTTCAGATCAGATATGGCACCTACCTTGTCACATATGAGAAAGTCATTCTTGGCCATTCTTATTACTCTAGGTGTCCACCAACACTACCCATTGCTCTTCATTTAACAATAAAATGAAATTTTACCTCTAGAATAACCCAGAGTTTGGGGAAGTAAATAAAGTTAAACTATAAAATTTCCCCTGTGTTTATGGAACTGAGATGAATTAATTCTACACTTTTCTATGGTGGGGTGATTGCTGTCAGATTTGCTTTGTTTATACTTTGAAAAAAAATTAGACTGCTATTCATTTTCTTTTCAAAATTTTGGCAGTTATTTCCTAATTATATGGTTGATGCATGCATGTTGTAGAAATTTTGGAAAATAAAGAAATAATGAAAAAAATACATTAGCCACAGTCCCACAACCAGAAATGATCACCATTCAGATTTTATGAAACTTGAATCATATTATACAGAGTTTTATATCCTGCTAGTTCATTTGATACTGTATTTTGACTACAGTCCAATACCATATTTTTCAAATGTTCATTTTAATGGCTGCATTGTGTTCTGTTGCTTTTTGTCTTTTTTAAAGTAAATCTCATTTATTCATTTTATTGGCATTTTGGTTTTCCTTCATTCTCTCCCTCTCTCTCTTTGCATTGACCATTTTTACTCATTAAAACTTCATTTGCATGTCTTAGTGTTTCCTTAGTATAGATTCAAAACTACTTTCTAGAAATTGAGCACCAATGTGTATTTGCATCAAAAGAGTAAGATAAGTCCCATTTTCACCCTTGCCATGTAGTCTAATTTTCTTAAAGCCTTTACTTCTTAATAGACAGGAAATCATATTTCATTGTTTTAAATTACAGTTCCTCAATTACTAATGTATTTAAAATTTTGGTGCTTAAAAGCTATTTATATTTTTCATTATTCCAATTTTGTTATCCATTCTTTAATTTGTTAAAATATTAGTCTGGTTAAACAAGTAGCTGATTTTTTGTAGTAAAATACATCTTTTTCTTTCAAGTTTTTTTGTTTATTTTTTTCTTAGAATGATCTGTCATATTCAGGAACTAGATACATATGTATCCATATTGTGTTTTAGTTTTGTGATTTTTTTTTATATTTAGCACTCTAATACATTAGAAACTTACTTTTATTTATGACATGAGGAAATAATATAACCTGATTTTCCCTTAAACACTGTATGTACATGTATATATGTATGTATCCATGTTTCTGTATACCTATATGTGTACTTGGATATATGATTTATTATGTGTGCTTAGTTATATAGTAAAGGTATACACTGAGGTCTGTAACAATGTGTTATATACATTTTTATGTTGATTTGCTTATAGTTTTTTTTTCCTCTCAGAACCACATTATTTTAATGATCTCAGCTTTCTACTTTTTAAAAATATACAGTAGGAAAAATCCCTTCTTCTGCTAACGAGATTTTATACATTTTTATTACTTAGGTTTGCCAGACCCTAATAAAAACCATATCTTCAAAGACCTGACGCAGAACCATGGATTTTACACATCCAAAGACTTTTTGCCGCTTGTAGCCAAAAGCAGTAAAGCAGGTATAACATTGTTTTGTATTCCTAACATTACCTATGTTGTTTATGTATTATAAATTTATATTAAATCCAGGCTCAGGAGGACACTGTTCAGATCTCAAATCACTTTTGCTACACCGAACATAAATTTAAAAACAAGTATGATGTAATCATTTTCCAGGATCATCCATTTGTTCATTCTTCCAATCAAACATCATCCTAAGGAGTTTTCTACTCTGTTATATAGAGGTCTACACTGCATCATGTAAAATTGCTTCAGAGTAAGAGTCTTAAACAAACATTGGAAGATGTTCTTTTTTTTTTTTAAGATTTAATTTATTTATTTGACAGAGAAAGAGAGCACAAGCAGGGGGAGCAGCAGAGGGAGAGGGAGAAGCAGGCTCCCCGCTGAGCAGGGAGCCCAACGTGGGGCTCAATCCCAGGACCCTAAGATCATGACCTGAGCCGAAGGCAGACGCTTAACTGACTGAGCCACCCAGGTGCCCTGATTGGAAGATGTTCTTAAAAGAAATAGCAGGAACTTCAGTTTAGGAACTATTTTACATTATATATGTATTTTTTTAATTTTAAAGTAGGACAAATTTTCATATATCTTACATCATTTATGTCTAAGCAGGCAGAAAGAGCCAGTTTCTTGCTGAACAGCAAATTTACGAAGTTAAGGGAAAGCACTTTGATAGACACACTAGTATGTAGTCTCTGTGTAATATCACTTCAGGCAGCCCAAGAGGAGCAACCAGAAGCTAAACCAGTCCTATGCTTTGGTTGTATGAGAGTCAGTCTTAGTAATAAAGACTATAATATAGTCTCTAAACCCAGATCATCTAAATCCTTTAAACATATATTTTTAGTCTTAAACTTCAGCTATTCTACATGTAATTGCATGTGAAAAGATAAAAGCTTACATTTTATCCTACAATTTAAAAAGATAAGCAAATTTCTTTATTCTCAATTAGGTCATTCTGCAGAAGTTTACAGCTAAACATGTATACCATCTCCACCTTCCTCCTCCCAGGAGAAGGGGATGCTTCTGTACCTGCAACCCTTTCTAAGGAAGATCATAGTACATATAACATATTTTTGAGAATTACAGAGGGCCAGTTATGTAATCCCAAATGCACTCTTCCAAGCAGGATGATTACACTTATTGAGATTATAGGCCTATGCTGCCCGTGGTGCCATTTGATTTATAGTAATTTATCTTATCAATAATTTTACTGAATCTGATAACACAGGTATACCTAACACATAGAGAAACCTGCATCTTACTTTTTTACAAGAATCTTTGTATGGACATCAAGTCTTCATATATATGTCCTTGACACTTAGAAAGTCGTATTTCCTGGGGCACCTGGGTGGCTCAGTTGTTAAGCATCTGCCTCTGGCTCAGGTCATGATCCTGGGGTCCTGGGATCGAGTCCCGAATCGGGCTCCCTGCTTGGCAGGGAGTCTGCTTCTCCCCCTTCCTCTGCCTGCAGCTCTGTCTACTTGTGCTCTCTCTCTGTTAAATAAATAAATACAATCTTAAACAAACAAACAAAAAAAGAGTCGTATTTCTTTTATAGCTCTATTTTACAAAGAAAACCAGGGAAAAACTGTAAAGGGGAGAAAGTTCATTTTTACTATTTCAAGAAAATAGTTGTTAAAAATTCTGCCATTACATAGAAAGCACTTACTCGGCACATAAATTTTCAGTGTTTCCTAAATTTAATATATAGCAGGGCTATATGTTAGAAATCCTATAAAATAATATCTAAATAAAGTATTTTCATGAAATGCTGTCCATTATGTTAATCCAGATGATAAAGATCACTTTTTTTCCTTCTAACAAACAGAAATTTAATGACACCAAGTTAAAAATACATATCATGACTTTGACAAAGCGTGTTTTAATTGATTGATTCCAGTTTGTTATGACCTAAACTCTTCAAAATATGTTGTAGCGATCCTTCTAGAAGAAAAAAGAAGCTAAAGGTAGTGACTATGAAATTACATATATGAGCATATTTTTAAAATGGGAATAAAACTGTCTTTCAATGAAGCAGAATAATTTGATAGTGACACTCCATCCTCGAAAACTGCAAGATGCAATTTTACACTGCTTTGAGTACAAGTATCTTTTGAGCTGTCATGCAGAAATGGTTTCTCTACTTGAAAATGGGGTTTTCCTTTCATCATTCAGGAATGTGCGCCTGTCACTCTCCATTGCCATCGATACGGGGAGTCGTGATCGTACTCGGAGCTGGAGACACTGCTTTCGACTGTGCAACATCCGCTTTATGTTGTGGAGCCCGCCGCGTGTTCATCATCTTCAGAAAAGGCTTTGTTAATATAAGAGCTGTCCCCGAGGAGGTAAAATGGAACCATCAGAAAATATGGAGCTGTAATGCAACAGATTTTAGATGAAACTGTTAATGTGCAGCCTCCTAGTTAAATCGTTAGAATGTTCTTGAAGTTGTGAAATGCAAATTTAAAAATTTCTGGGCTACCCGTGTTTTTTCTTTTTCTTCCCCTAATTCAGACATTCAAAGTAAAAGAAAGTTATTTTATAATACTTTAGTTGGATAAAATGAGAAATCTTTGTCAATACTAAGTGCTTCTTATTCTTAGTGTTAGTATCTTTGAAATGTATTTAACTAGTAACAGTGGAAGGTGCTAAATCTTCATTTCATGAACAATAGGTATTCGTTACAAAATGTAGGATATTAGGAGAATGTGGTAATTAGAGACATTTGGAATTCTCTACAAGCTGCATTCAAAGTCATATGCCTTGGTCATACTTAAAGTCAATTCATTCTGATGTGAAACCAATAGAACAAAGAGATTGCCATTTATTATTTTTTTAAAGAGTTCTCATGTAAGCATTATTTAGAATTAATAATGAGTTAACTTACTAAAAGTGACAGATTTAAAATGATTTCATTCTTACAAGTGACTGGTGACTAATCTTGGGTGAGGCATCAGCTGGGTACACATACCATGGACTTCTCAAATTTTAATGCTATTAGAGGAAGATAATGCCTTATAAAGGATATTAGTTCTGAGAACAAGAACAAAATGTGTTTATAGAAGGATAAATTGTGCATTTTATCCAAATCAGTATTATGAATTTGATTTGCTTTAGAATGCCTTAATATATTTGGAGTCTCTATACCAGGTAAAAATTATACCTGTAGTCAATTGGTAATTTGTCACATGTAGATTAACCACATTACAGATTAATCTCACTAAGATATCAGAGTCACCACTGGTTCGTGGCAGGGTTTCAGATGTCAACTTTATTCTCTGGACTTTCTTTTATCTATTATACCCATTCAGATTTTTTTCCAAAATCCAAGGTGGACATGGTCATATCATTTTGGGAGTTTTTTTTTTTTCTGGAGTGAGATCTATAACATCAATTAGTAAGATTTCATTATGTTACAAATAAAAAGAAAACATCCATCTTGGAATTAAATGACTTGCCTAAGATAAAAGAGGACAGGAGCTAATTTTTATTTGTTTGTATATCTCCATGCATAGCACAGGGCCTCAGCAAAGAATAAATAGTTGACACGTGTTTTGAACTAAATATTTTAAATCTTGTTCTTCTGATTCCAATATCAAAGAAGTTTTCATTATAAAAGCTACACCTTTAGAGTTGGAAGGGACGATGACCCCGAATGGAAATGGCAAGTTACTTTATACTTAATCTCATAGTCATCTTCCATTAACAGTAGTAACTAGAAATGAGTGATGACTATTTCTTCTGCCCTCGGTAGAACACACACAAAGAATGAGACCAGGTAATTACTTGAGAGGGTAGAAGTAGACATTCGTTACTTATTTATTCATTTATTGATTTAATCAACCTATATATATTGAGCATCCATTGTGTACCAGGCATTGTCTTGGCAATTTTAATACAATTTTAATACAGCTTCCCTACTGAGGGAAGACACTTGATGATCAAACAAATTAACTATCATATAAATAGTATATTGAAAGGTGATTAGTGCTATGGAGAAAAATTAATGAATATAGGAGGATAAGGCATATGTATTTGGGGTGAGGGTGTGGTAGAAGAAGTGGCAGGATTTGCCATTGTAAATGAGATAGCCCAGGAAGGCCTCTCTAAAAGGTGACTTTGGGGCAGAGAAATGAAGACAGTGAGAGAATGTAGACATCTGGGGGCCAAACGTTCCAGGCAAGGCAATTGAAGAAGGCTGTTAAACTTCTAGGAATATAAAAAACCTAAGTCAGGGGCGCCTGGGTGGCTCAGTCGTTGAGCGTCTGCCTTCGGTTCAGGTCATGATCCCAGGGTCCTGGGATCGAGCCCCGTGTCGGGCTCCCTGCTCCGCGGGAAGCCTGCTTCTCCCTCTCACACTCCCCTTGCTTGTGTTCCCTCTCTCGCTGCCTCTCTCTCTGTCAAATAAATAAATAAAATCTTTAAAAAAAAAACAAAAAACCTAAGTCAGTGTGACTGGAACAGTGTAAGAGAAGACAGTTTGTGGCACACTGGGTGAGGTCTTGTAGGCATTCATAAGGCCTTTCGTTTTTTTGTGTGAGAGAGGAAACCACTGGACTGTTTTGAGCAGAGAAGCACCAAGATCTGAGTTAAATTTTAAAAGGACTGCTCTGTTGAAAGTTAACTAAAGAGGTTTGGGTCAGAAGCAGGGAGGCTGTCAGGGGCTAATTGAAAGAGTAGGCTATTAGTCAATGGGACTGGCTTACAGGATGGAAAAGATCAGCAGGTCCTAAGGCCAGAGTTCACTGGGCTGAGCCATGGTTTCCAAACTGTCGAAAAACAATGGGTCTGTGGAACAACAGGTCTCCCATCTGCAGTGCAGCTTAGTAGAATTCAAGTGGATCTGGGGCCTCATTAACACCATAAAACAAATATTTGGATGTTTATTATTGGCTTACAAGAAACCAAATTTTTTATATGATCTTAAAACTACTTGACTAAGCTCCATAAGAACAGGGGCCATGGTCAGCTCTCTTGGTTCCTTTGTTTCTTCCCCCTGCCTAGCACAGTGGTGCCACATATAAAGTGTTCAGCAAAGAATTGTGAAATGAATGTTTTCTGGAGGGAATTGGCATCAGGGCTTCTGGCATTAAGAGAGCTAATACTTTTGGGGCACCTGAGTGGCTCAATCAGTTAAGGGTCAGATTCTTGATTTCGGCTCAGGTCAGGATCTCAGGGTTGTGAGAGCCCCTGCATGGGGCTCCGCACTCACTGGGGAGTCTTCTTTAGATTCTCTCTTTCCCTCTTCCCCTCTCCCCTTGCCCCTCCCTCCCTCTCTCTCTCTCTCAAATAAATAAAATCTTTAAAAAAAAAACCAAAAAACTAATACTTTCCAGGTTAGATCAGTGTTACAGTAATAGACTTTTGAAGGTTCATTTGGTAATTTTAGGCAAAATTCCTCAGCATGAGAGAAGGAATAACATGTAATACATTATCAGAATATGCATAGATTTTAGGGCTGGGTTATTGGCCAGTGCCTGTGCTTTCTTAGGATTCGGGCCTTTCAGAATTTCCGGAGGTTCTGGTATTAATGCCTCATGTCCATTACTTGGTTTTGGCACATCAAAAGAGGGCCCATGACACGACAGTGCTAACACTTAACGAAACTGGAAAGTCAGGAGGAAGTTCAATATCAAGACAGGATTTTGAGAGAATATATTCTAGGAAAAAATGATAACCAACATGAAAAATTTAATATCAAACCCAATTTCTCTGTATTTCTCCTATTCCTCCCATGCTTTCTACCCCTAATACATTCAAACTGCAACTACGTTTGGTTTCTTTAAAGTCAATGAAGAATGACAAAAATGGATATTTAGGGTTTTTCTCACATATGTGTGTTGTTTAATGGTTTGGGCTCTTGGATGGAATTTGGGAATAACGTGATTTTTTTGTTGTTTAAGGTCCTCAGTGGCAAGCATGTCAGTCGGCATGCATATATGCAAAGCGTCAGTCTAATTCTCAGATGGTTTTAGAGGGAGGGAATGCAGAATGATATAAAGTTCTCTCATCTTTTCGTGACAAATATGAATTATTATAAAAGCCAGTTAAGTTTAACGTTGCATGGTTAGTAACAAAGAACAGTGTGATTGGATCCGGAAATGCTTTAATCTACTAAATTAGAAGGCAACACCCAGTAGATTCAGCAGTGACACCCACTTCCCATTTTTCGAATGCAGATGTTCTCAAACTTTAATATGCATCAAAGTCACCTGGAGGGCTTGTTAAACACAGCTTGCTGGGCCTTGGTCCCAGAGTTTCTGATTCAGTAGGTCTGGGAGGGGCCTGAGAATTTGCATTTTTAACAAGTTTCCTGGTGATGCTGAGACTGCTGATCCACTGCTCTTATGTATCATCAATGTAGTTTCCAGCTGTCTAATTAGAGCCATAAGCAGTGTGCTGTTTTGGGGCACTTTCCATCTTAGTTAAGAAAGCATTAATGCTACGGGATACAGGTTTGATGAAACGAAGATATGGAGGCGTCATCAGCATATTGATGTAATTCTGATTCCAAATGTCTTTCAGTCTCCCTTGTGGCCTCACACACATGCTAAATAGGATGCTACTGACAAACTAGCGCTTCTCAGCTGTGGGTCCTTAGGGAAACCAGCCAATCACTCAGCACTATCCTCTAAGAAGATGAGGGAAAATCTGTTAATAATTCCCTCCAGTACTTTCTGCAAGCTTAAATAGGTGAGATTAAATTTCACAGGATAACAGAATCCCCCAAAATGCTGGTATTAAAAGCTGTTGACAGATCAGATAGAACTGCAAGAATGCTTTAGGCAGTTGGGAATCCCTAAAAGGAGGCATGAAGGTCAGGACTCAACAGACTTGCTTGAGTAGATAAATTTAAAGGATAAGGTTGGGGAAGGACTTTGTAGTTCTTATTAATTATTACGGAGAAGAATATGGTACAAAATTATTTTAACAGTACAATCCCACACACAAATTTTAAGAATCTGTTGTTCACATGTTTAATTTCCCAGTATCAGCAAAACATGATAGATTTAATTCTGCCATATTTTAAATGGGCTCTCTATAGCACTCTCCAGTGCCCTTTGGCTTCCCCCTATTCATTTGCCAAAATATTAACTGATTTACCTTTGATGTGCCTGTTTCCCCATATTTGAGCTATTCAGAGGGTCAACTGTTTTGATAATTGATGCTACTTTATTATTTTAATAATAAAAATAACAGCACCAGATTGCCTAGTCGGTTAGTGAAAAATTTCTTTGTTACTGCAACTCTGAAATAATACATTTTCTTTTTTGGGGGAAATAATAGATTTTCATGTGAAAGAATGTGCCTTTTAATTGACTCCTTCTGATACCATACAGCATACCCCATAATAGATCCTGTATGTGGCACAATCTATAGGCCTCCTCTCAGACGTTTTTAATATCAAATGATGTTTAAGGGGGTGCTTGGGTGGCTCAGTCGGTTGAGCTTCTACCTTCGGCTCAGGTCGTGATCCTAGGGTCGTGGGATCGAGCCCCGGGGTCGGGCTCCGTGCTCAGTCAGGAGCCTGCATCTCCCTCTCCCTCTGTCCCTCCCCCTGCTCATGCTCTCCGTCGTTCTCTCTTGCTTTCTCTCTCTCTCTCTCAAATAAATAAAACCTGAAGAAAACAAAACAGAACAAAAAGCAAATGATGTTTGAGTTACATCCATTGGTACTTTCATAACCTACATCTTGCTGGCTAAATATTCATTTTCCTACCAGTAAGTAATGCTAGTTTCTAGTTTTTATTTAATTATAAGAAATATGAACCTGGGACTGTTTTTAGAAAATAACCTCTATATGCTGACAAATTTAATTTTACTTACAAAGGGTGATGCTTATAGCAGCTCTTCAACATTTGGCACCTGCACATCATTTAAGTTGGTATTCTTCACAGAAAGTAATCAGAACCTGTTAACATGATTGGCAATATGAAGATACCTGCACACAAACAAATAAACACACACAATTGCCCCCAGCACACAGAGCTAATTAGTGGCAGCTAAGGGCTCCCCTGGCACAAAGATATTAGGTATACCTGAATACTTTCATGATGGCATGGGAATGATGTTCCAAGAATCTGTGTTTACATTTTTGAAAAGTGTGAAAATTCAGTGTCATAATGGAAAGTAGAATGGAATGGTTGAAAACGTTTTAACTAAAAGTTGGAGAAGTTGGTTCAACGTTATGTACCCTAGTCTGAGAATGCCCATCTGTAAAATTACTGTTCTAATTATATGCTTCTGAAAGCTTTTTCTATCCCCCGAGTCTATATTTTGAACATCGAGAGAAAGATACATGAATGATGTGGAATCTGGACAGGAGGGCTCTGTCTCCTCATGGAATGACAGCAACTCTGTACTGAAAAATCTGGCCCTATCTAGAAATATTACACTTGAAACAAGTTGCAGTTGATGTATCCCCAATCAGTTGGTAAGGTAAAATCTGCTGCATTCAAGACATGATATCAAAGAAACCGGCAGCTGAAGTTGTCAGAATTCTACCCTGCATGCGAGTAATTCAGATGATGAGTAGGACCAAAAACAAAAATAAAAACAAAACAAAAAACAAACAAAAAACCTATAAATAGTCCAGGAGCCAACAGAAGCCTATGCTTATCCAAGATTATATACTTTACAGGCTTAACTATTTTCAATAATTCCAAGGGGAGGATGGTGACTACATTATGTTGATGAGGAATATCTGTAGAGCTGAAACCTATATATCTTTTAAAAAGGTTTAACAATTGTTTATGATTCATATGTATATATGTATTTATGTGTATATATATTTATATGTGTGTATATACATATATTAGCAGTGAACATTTCTGTTGTTATCAAGTCACTATCAACCTTTATTACATGGCAATGTGTTATTACTCTATTAATTTTTATGTGAGAGCTAGAAGCCCTTCTCCCATTAGGAATATTCCTCTCAGTTTTCCAGTATCTTCTTTTCTTGTCTTATACATTGAAAATATTAAAAAGTAATTTGTGTAACTTTAAAAATATGCATGTTGGTCAGGCACAAAATCCAAGAGATAAATATAAATGAAAAACATGCATAAATTAATGTAAAAACAAATAATTATCATTTTTTAAAGTTTTTTCTTTTAAAAAGGTGAACTCATCCTTCAAGGCCTGCTCCAAATGTCATTTCTTCTTTGATGGCTTCCTTAGTTTCCTCCTAATTAACCTCTCCCTCCTGTGAGATCTTACAGCTCTTTAAGCTTCCTGTATAATAGCACTTGTCACATAGGGTAGTTATTACTTTATACTCATCCCACAAATTAAAATGCAAGCTCCTTCAAATGGATTGGTTCATTCAACTTCTATGTGATTCAAAGTATAGAACAGTGCTTGATCCAAAGCTTCAAATCAGTGAATTGTGTTGAATAATATATTCTGGGCATTGAAAATCTTATAGAAAGACTTTAAATGAAAATGAAATGTTCAAAATATATAATTTATACATATACACATACATACACCTCAAAATTACTACTGATAGCTTTTAAATAAGTAATTTTTTTTAAAGTTTTAAAATATATCACATTACAATATCAACCTAACATTAAAAGTAGATTGAAGAAAATTCATTGTTCCTGGTCTTTAGTCTTTTAAAAGATAGCTACAGAATTTAAAAAAAGAAAGAAACTATAACCAAGTAATATAAAAGGTAAAAAATTAATAAACATTTATAGACTCAGGATTAGAAGATAAGAGAGGATCCTTGTTTGAACAGAATTTATATAAAGAGGGATTTCAAGATTGAAGAAGATACTGCAAAGGCACCAAAGTTATGCAGAAGGTAATTTTGTGAGATACTCTGATAGCAGCCAGGAATGCTTGACTGCAGCAAAATCTAAGATGAGGAGTGTAAGAGCTAGTCAGATTTAAGAAAATGTCGTCAATCATGAGTAACATTTAAAAATACACTCTTCTTGGGGCGCCTGGGTGGTTCAGTCAGTTAAGCATCTGCTTTTGGCTCAGGTCGTGATCTTGGGGTCCTGGGATTGAGCCCTGAGTCAGCCTCCCTGCTCAGCGGGGAGTCGGCTTCTCCCTCTGCCCCTCCACCCCTCATGCTGGCACTCTCTTTCTCTCTCCCCCTCTCTCTCTAATAAATAAATAAAATCTTTGAAAAATGAAATAAAAATACACTCTTTTTGTTAGAAAAAAAATGTATTTTGTGATGCCTCTGCAAAAACATTTAAGCCCCTAAATTATCCCATGCATTGCTTCTGGTTTTTGCAGCTCAATAGTGTCACAATAAAATAGTTAAGGGGCAACTGTATTATACAGTTATACAACTCTCACATGGAAAAATGTTTCTTTCTGTTCAAGATTCTTCAGTTCTAAAAGCTTAAGGTGAAAAAAAAAAAAAATCCAAAGCCTATAACATCATAGTAGGCTAAAAGGAACCTTAACTTGTGGTTTCAGCAAACTTTTTTTTGCCAAAGAATAATTGCCGATTTAGCTTATATATCCTAGAGAGTAGTAAACCTATCAGAATTGTTCTCCTTTCCCCCACTGACTGTGAGTCTATATAAACTAAAAAGTACAAAATGGGTTAAGAACTGTTTAGTAAATTAAGGAAGATGAGATCAAGAGTGGGTAGGCAGAATTTACTGCCTCTTTCTTGATCTTCCTTCATCTCCTCGGTAACCAAATTCACCAGAAGATTGGATAGTGAAATCAGACCTACATAAATGAGAGATATAACCTGCATCCGGCTTTCTTAACAAGTTCAAGGATATAAGTAAACATGAAGTATGGGGTAAACAAGGAGAGGTGCAGGACCACCAACACGGTTTCCCAGGTCCCACGTTGGTGTATCAAGATGTACTTCAACCTAGATTAATATGGGGTCTCTAAATAACATCAGTAGCCCCGTCACTTACACAAAAGGAAGCTGATTCAACTATAAAATATCTCCAGTTTGTACTCAGTTGCATAGTTTATATGACTCTTTAAGAAATCCATACCTAATAAATCCAATTGCCAGGTTTTTTTGTTTTGTTTTGTTCTTACCATAGCTATCCTAGACTAGCGGGTATATATTGCCAAAATCATGCCACAGATAAGGGCTCTCCCACTTGTGAATGCTGATTGATAATCTGTTTCCCAGTAGCATGTTTACAAGGGGATTTAACCAGGTATCTTTCTTTCTTTCTTTGTTGAAATAAACTCCTTTACCCTCCTACATCTTTCCTCACCTAAGGGAAATAATCTATTGTGTACTATAATTTCCCAGTAACTAATTCCTTTCCAGTAATTACTTCCTACCCATCCTTCAAGATTAGTTCATACAGTACCTTTTCCAGGCTTCCCTTTCTTGACCTGCGCTACTGCTGTGCAGAATTCCTTTTTATATGCCATTAGTGCACACTGTGTTTATACGTGTTATCACACTGAATTTGATTGCTGAGTTGTCTGCCTCTGTGAAAGTTTTGAAAGCAGGGATTATTTTATTAGCTACAGCACCTAGCACCATTTTTTTTTTTTTTTTTTTTTTTTACAAAAAGGTACTTAATAAATGTTTGGTAAATTTACAGATGAATGGAACTCTTATTGTGTGGTTATGAATGTTTGTGGTATATGCAATAATTTAGCAGTGATGAAATAAAAGATAATATTTTTCAGGATTATCACTGACCAAAGCAGACTACCAAACTTTGATTTGAAATTCCATCTCTGAGGTCCTCATGTTCATATAGAATTGACAACTTGTTAAATATCTAGCTATTCAAGAGTAATCTTTACAAAGAATATTGTTTCTTCATATTATTTCTCAAACTTTGTATATTAGAATTTAATGTATGCTGGGTTTGAGTTCTCATTATAGTTTATAACCTATGCTTACTTTGCCTATATGCAATCTAAAAATGAGTTGACATCATGCTTTTAATTATAGTAAATTAAGTTGTTTCATAATTTCCACAGTATGATGCCTGTAATATTAATCAGACCAAATCATCACATTACATAAAGTTAATCATTAAAATGATCATCATTACTGCATGCGATAGCACTCTATTTTTATTTCACTCAGCATCAACCACGTATCTTCCCTGAATATGGAGATAAAAATCAAAGCTAAGGAGGTTTTTCTTACTTTCCTTATACGGTGTGAAAAGAAAGTAACAGTTTGGTTTATTGAGCCTCCAAAATGGAACCTTATAGATGTTTCTCCTTCATTCCCTTGGGTAATTATTGGTGAAGATAAGGACAAGAGAGGTTTGTATGTTTTCTTGATGTACCAGTTGTCCCTCATGAGAACAGGCACCATCAAACAAATAAATAAATATGTGTGCCATGAACAGAAGTGTTCATGTGCCAGAACTACAGAGTTGCTGATTATTAGTGATTATTAACAAACATTAGGTATTAAAAAGCACTGACACTGACATCTGTGAACTACTTAGCACAGAAGGCTGATTAATTTAAACAGTAAAATATTAAGACCCACTGCATGAGGTTAGACCACTGGTCAGTCTGGCCCATCATTTTGTCATGGCAGCGTCACTGACAGCTGAGAAAGAACATCACTTACTTTTTATTTCAACCTCACAAAATAGGATGCTGTGGTTCGGGTAGCATATCTTCTGCATGCCCAGTGTTACTTGCTTTGGGTTGGGTGTTTAGTAGCCATTGACTCCATATACTACTAGTTGATTGTCCTTTCGTTAAGTTGAATGTCCTCCAAGTTTTCATTAGTCATTCATCTTGGTAAACAAAATGTTATTCAAAGTCTACTGTGTGCTAGTCATTTTGATAAGGCTAAAATTCACTTGATGTCCTTCCATGTGGCATATTGGCTAGAGTATATTCTGATTTGTCAGGCATCTGTTTGACCATTCATATGCTTATATTCATCATTTGTTAAATATTTGAATATCACTGCTCGACCCTGGGGATAGCAAATTAAATAAGATATTCTTTCTGTACTTAAAGAGTTTTATGAAGGAATTTACTAACAAATAAATTTATTTAAATTCTATTTTAATTTTTCACTTTTGTATCTTGAGATTATGTGTTATATGTCCTTACTATCCACTGTATGAACTAGTACTTCTTTGTTCTGAGCTTACACTTTCTCTGGATTCAAGGAGTTGCCATTAATTTGTTTACAATATTGAGTTCATAAGTCCATCCCTTGGTCCCTGTATTTCATGATTTTATTGTACATCTAAACTTACTTAGAATAGGAAGCTTGAATCTCTTCTTCCCAATGAGGGCAGTCTTTCTCAAGCCAGCCCCTTGGTTGACTAGATCCTTTAGACTAGATCCTTTCCTAGTCTAATTAGCCTTGTTTTTGAGATTCCATAACTAGAACCAAAGTCTGATTCTTTCAAATATATGTAGTTGCTGTCTTGGACATTAATGAATATCACCCAGGATTTTGTTTAGCCATATCAGGATTTTAGCTAAACTTTGTCATCCCTTAATATATCTTTGGTTTCTCTGAGCCTCAGTTTCTCTTCTTAGCAAGGAAATAATGCTTCTTCCCACCTGGGATTAGTTGTGAGGACAGCAAGCAGCAGAGTGCCTGAGGTTGGGTGCTAAAGCTATAAATCATGATACCCAGTATGTTTCTGGCTTTTTGAGCCACAATAAGGAGAAAACATTAGTTTAAAGCTTAATACCTAAAATAATAATAATAATAATAATAATAATAATAATATATAGGTATCATAATATATCTTCTCTCTGAAAATTAAAATGAACCATATGTAAAGTATGTAAAAGAATATCTGCTATGGTGGCGCCTCAGTGGCTCAGTCAGTTAAGCATCGACTCTTGATTTGTGGCTCAGGTCATGATCTCAGGGTCCTGAGATCAAGCCCCATGTCAAGCCCCATGTCTCGCTTCACACTAAGTGTGGAGCCTGCTTAGGATTCTTTCTCTCTCTCCCTCTGCCCCTCCCCTGGCTTCTCTCTCTCTCTCTTAAAAAAAAAAAAAAAAAAAAAAGGAAAAAAAAAAGAATGCCTGCTATGTAAGCATCTATTATTGTTATTTTTGTCTTGTTAGATTTCTTAAATAGTGAAAGTAAATTCCTCTATTGTCCACAAATAACTGAAAGAATATTTCATTTGACACATGACTTTACTTACTTTGAATTCTCATTTTCCTAATATTTCCCTGTTGACTGAGATAAATCTTATCATCTCAAAAAAAAAAAAATCTTACCATCTCAGCTCCTCTTTTCCCAATATAATATCAATACTTTCCAAGTAAATACATATGTTAAAGTGATATCTTCCTATCTTTCCTTTAAAAGTTTTTCCATCTCTTGCATAAAATGAAAAATAGCTATTTAATAGAAAAATAGCAAGAAGTGGTATGATTTATGTTTGCTGCCCAATTGCCTAGTCTTACATGTTTTAGAGAATATAGAACATATCAAGTTTCAAAAGTAGAATTTCAGAGTAATCTTTGTGGGGGCCACTGTTCACACTCCTCAACTTCTGTGCACTCTCACATAGTTGGCACAAATACTGAATATTTAAATACAAGCTATATGGAAAATTATGATGTGAACTGAGGATATATTAAAATATAGTTTCTTCATGTTCTTAACGGTGTGTAGTTTTTAGGCCCTCAAAAGTCAAAAACATGGTAAGAATACTACTAAAGCATGTTCAAGCATTAAATCATTGATATTCATTATTTTAAAAGTTTTGATTTGCTTGCAGTGCCCAATTTGGTTTTAATTCAATGCCAAATTTGCCAAAAAGTATGAGATTATCTACATAGAATAATAGATACTATCTAAGTATTAATAGACATGAAAAATAAAACAGGACAAAATAATAGACCCTAAATCAGTCTGGGACATTCTCCCAATATGTGCATCATAGCTCAGGATTTTATTTCTGTCCTTCACAGAAAAGAGTACTATTATAAATATGCATCATGTATTGATTTGTTCAAACCATAAACATTTGTCATTGTTATTCAATCAAGTTTGGCATTATCATTAAAATTTAGCATCACTTGACATTTTTGAAACACAATAAACTGGTTTATATTGATGAGTCATAAGGTGCTACATAATGCAAATGTGACAAAAGTGATACAGAAACATATGTATGGAGCCATATTTAGTTTGTAATTAGAACTATTTAAGCAATAGTTTGCCTTCTAGAAATCATACATTTTATTTTGTGGAAAATTAAAGAGGAGTCTAAGGTTCTTTGGCTTTTTCTTTTTCTTACCTTTGCTCTTGGGCCACCTTTCTATTGGAATCATAATCCCAGTGTTAAGTGGTATTGAATAGTTTGAAGAATGATTTGGGGGGGGTAGTGAATTCAGAGAATTGCAACTACAAGTAAATAGTATTTACTTGCATCTTCTATATGTTAAGTTCTGCTTTCGGTGCTTTACATTTCTAAATAGCTTTAGAAACACCACATACCAAGTAATTCGGTATTATCCCCATTTTACATATAAGGAGCCTAAAGATCAGAGAGATTTATTTAATGACTATCTCAAGTAAGCAGTAGGAGCAGGTTTCAAACCTGATTCAATTCCACTTACCCCTAATTTTCCTGTGTAAACAATTTGAGATCTATTGTTTTGTATACTTACTACCCATGACATACCAATATCTAGTATTTTTTATATCAGTAATCTCTTAGTTTTATAAAGAAAAAGGAAATCTAGTATTTTTATATCAATAATCTCTTAGTTTTATAAAGAAAAGGGAAATCTAGTATTTCTTATATCAGTGATCTCTTTGTTTTATAAAGAAAAAGGAAATATTGTGCAATCATAATTTATGTGGTCCAATTTTTAAGGCTTTAAGGCCAATATTCAAAACATATCTTAAATAAGACATCGACTGAAGAGTTCCATGCCAATATATAGTAATGACTAGTGTTTCTCAGTTTTTTTTTGTTTAAAATTTTATTTATTTGAGAGAGAGAAAGAGAGAAAGAAAGAGAGAGCATGAGGGGACAGAGGGAGAAGCAGACTCCCCTGCCTAGCAGGGAACCCGACTTGGAGTTTGATCCCAGGACCCTGGGATCATGACCTGAGCCAAAGGCAAACTCTTAACCGACTGAGCCACCCAGGTGCCCCATGTTTTTGTTTTGTTTTTTTAATTATCCCTCTAGGGAATCTTTTTAAACTTTTTTTCCTAAATAACCCGCCCTCCCCCCACCACCACACACACAAATACACTGTAATTTTATACTACAGATACCCTGTATGTTTGTTTATATATTACTGCTGTTATGGGGGGGTCACAAATTATTATGACATCTAAGATTCTTTGCTTCCTCGAGAATCAGTTTTTGCTCCCT
Organism: Phoca vitulina; assembly: GCF_004348235.1. Taxonomy (NCBI): domain Eukaryota; kingdom Metazoa; phylum Chordata; class Mammalia; order Carnivora; family Phocidae; genus Phoca; species Phoca vitulina. The sequence continues at coordinate 20,697,927 of NW_022589705.1, forward strand.
TATGGATGATATTACGCTCATTGAGAATGGATGGTGTAGACCAACTAAGTTAAGAGTTAGTCAGCTGTTGTCTAGGAAGACAGTGGTCCACAAATTGTCATTTCTAAACCAGCAGCATAGCATCACTTAGGGATTTGTTAGAAATGCAAATCCTCAGGCCTTATCCAATCCTATAGAACTAGAAATTCTGGGGGTGGGTCCATGCAATCTGTTTTAACAAGCCCTCTAGCTGATTCTGATCCATGCCAAAGTTTGGAACCACTAATTATGGACAGAGTGCTGAGAGGTGGGTTTATGGCTTGATCACAGCATTGAGCAGGTCACTTTATGAGTCCGTTTTTCCATCTTGATGTTGCCCATGCCCAGACAACTCCTGGTTTGGAGCCTTACACATACAACCTTCTCAACCTCACTTGTCAGGGTCCTACTGAGAACCCACCTATCTTCCATGAGGGAGGGAAAGAATGAGACGATACCCCCTCAACCTCTCCAGTAGTGCATTTTTTTGAAAAAGACTACTCAACATACTACTTAGGGTTATATTCCCCCAAAAAACAGTAAATGGAAAAAGTAAATAGATATGTAAATATTAACATTCTGTCTTGATAGGCATCCCATTATGAGCATGAAAACAAAAACGAGGGTGTCCCATTTTATAACAGAATAAAGGAAGTAATAGATGTGGAAGAACTGGAAATTTGTCAAGAACATACTTGTTTCTCTTCCTTAAATTTCTCATTTGCATTTTTATGAAAGTAAGATTGTTATTTATTTCTTGATTCCACAGTTTCTCAGTCTTTTTTTCTCCTACCTACCATTTTAATCACGTACTTGCCGAGATTGGCTCACCCACTTTATTGACTTATTTCCAGTTTAGATACATGCAACCCAGTAATAATCAGAAGTATTTATTTTCATACATAGCATGACTTAGAAAAGAACTTAACCTACAGAAATGAAAGCATATGGAAAACTGGGCTGCTATAGCCAAAACCTTATTCGCCACCAACCGCAGGGCATGCAGTCCCTAGAACTTGAGAAATATCTTGTGATGCCATGCTCTATAAACTTCCACATGACAACTCCAATCGATTTAAGACTCCCCTGAGTCAGTGATTTGCAAAATGTAAATAGCTAATAACTGAACCTCAGATTTGGTGAAAGAAAAGGCTTCATGTTGATTTAACCATCATAAGCTGTGTCATGTATAACTGAATTAAAAACCAAACATTCAATGGAGAAGAAACATTTTCAAGTTTTTCTGTCTTCTGTTTTGTTTTAGGTGGAGCTTGCTAAGGAAAAAAAGTGTGAATTCTTGCCTTTCCTGTCCCCACGGAAGGTTATATTGAAAGAAGGGAGAATTGTCGCCATGCAATTTGTTCGGACAGAGCAAGATGAAACTGGAAACTGGCACGAACATGAAGATGAGATAGTCCGTCTGAAAGCCGATGTGGTCATCAGTGCCTTTGGTTCAGTTCTGAGTGATCCTACAGGTAGAGTATCCGGAGCTGAAATGTGTTAGGCAATTGTCTGTTATTTTAGTGCCATAATAGATTCCAGTTTTCAGGGAATTGTTTTTCACTTTAACATTCATTTTCTTCTTCTAGTATGAAATCCAAGCAATTTTGATTTAAAAGGCTTAGAAATGACATTTAATGCTTATACAGAATTATTTTTAAAGTGGTGGGAATTGAAAATAACATTAATCTTTCTCTTAAGCTGATAATCAAAATACATATTCTATTTTGCAATAACATTTGCCTGTTTCCTCTATAAGAAAGGCTTTTTCTTCAATTAGACCTCGAGTAAGAAAATGTGACAGAGAAGTTATAACAGCCAATCTTCAATCATTCAGACAAATTAAGACCTAATGAATAGGCAAAAATAGAATTCAGGTGTACTGCTATCCTCATGCCAAACCATCACTAAAAACATCAAAATTATCAAATTAGAAAGTTTGAACTCCTCTTATTTCATCTGGATGGCATAAATGGACATGCTAAGGAAGAACAAAATGCTTTTTAAAAAAGGATAAAAAAGGAAAATGTTTTATGTAATATTCCAACTGAGTAATAAGTTAATCAATTAAGGCTATTGTATGGTATATTTTCACCACACTCATTGTTTTTGTGAGTCGTTGTAGATGAAAGCTTAGGTACCTATGCGTCTTCATTTTGCAAATTCTTTACCTTTTAATACACACTGTTGAAATGATGATTAACTCTTTTATTTACTGAAGGAAAATAAAAGACATTTCTCCAAGTCAGCGATTCATTATGAATAACAATAATAACAAAAAATCGAGACCTGACAATTCCTATGACTCCCTACTATATCCATGCTAAAATTATATTTTGTGTGTGAAATAAAATTACATTTTGCATCTGAAAAATGCAAACGTGCATTTTTATGCAACAGATAAGTAAAAAATTCAACCAGTCATCAGGATATTTTATCTGCAGGACATCAAACATCTTGATATTTGGAAACATCCAGATGTTTAATGTCATCAAGATAAATGTTTTCAAATAGCTGGATGATGGCCTGAATTTGTCACTTTTCATCTAGATGTTTATGTGATATGTAGACACAGTCACAGTGTGGTTTGTTTATTCATTAACTGGGTTCAGGAAGAAAAAACAAAGAACACGTAAATTGCATTCTACCCTCTAAAAAAAATCATACTGTTCTTACTACTCGGCACAGCACCAGAAACTGAGTAAAAAGTTGAATCATAATTAACTAGCAATTCTGTTGATGATTCACTTATCAAGAACTAATTTACCTTACCCATCTAAATTTATGTTTCATGTGACATCTCTAATATTAAGAAAAAAGTATTTTTTCCTAAACAGACCTAAGTTGTTGTAACTCAGATCATAGAAAACAGCTTTCGCAAAACTTAGGCTCGTGTGTGTGAAAAGAGAAAGATTTAACTTAGTATTTAAAATATGAAGTACAAGAAAGTTTGATCTAGTCATGTTTATTTGACAAAGTCATTCCTGAATGCATTTATGTATTTTACTTCTGCACATTTCTTCCAGTGTTTAACACATACTAACCATATACATTTAGACAAACCAAGGAAAAATGTTCCTTTGCTTTCCTTTTTTTCCCTCCTCCTCTTGACTTGAAATAACAGAGTGCTTGAAAAATTATTCTTGGGGCGCCTGGGCGGCTCAGTCATTAAGAGTCTGCCTTCGGCTCAGGTCATGGTCCCAGGGTCCTGGGATCGAGCCCCGCATCGGGCTCCCTGCTCGGCGGGAAGCCTGCTTCTCCCTCTCCCACTCCCCCTGCTTGTGTTCCCTCTCTCGCTGTGTCTCTCTCTGTCAAATAAATAAAATCTAAAAAAGAAAAAGAAAAAAAGAAAAAATTATCCTTAAATAGAATTCCTTGCTTTTCCAAGGCCTTTCAGTGTTTGCATTAAGAAGAAGCCTACTTTCCAAGTGAGAGGAAAGCTGGGAGAACTGGAAGGTGAAATAGCTTGCATGCCTCCCCTCTAAATGTGGTCAGTACTGGTTTTTGAATGGAAAACATTAAAGTAAGGGGGGAAGGGAATCAATCATTGTTAGAATTTTACCAAGAAGATCTTACCCAATTGTCATTTAAAATTTTTTTTTTTAAATAATTTCAAAGTCAGCAGGTTTTCATATGCACACACATATTAGCTATAGTGAAAATCAGTTTATAGGAAGGAAGTTGTCCATTTAGGTCCAAAGAGAAACTGTTCACATCTCCCTCTTCGATCTTGAATCTTGTTCCATCTTGATACCTATGTGATGCAATTTATGTGTGACACTTTTGTGATCATCACATATGTGATACTATGTGATTTAATATATTTATCTATAGCCCCTTTCTTAAACCGTCCACCTGCATTTCTACCCCACCCCCCCATCCCCGCTTGCCTCCTTCCCAACCTCGCTTTGCACAGGCTCCGATGAACTGCATGCCGAACTCCATGACATTTTCTCAGTCCTCATTCTATTTTCTGCATTTGACAATGTTAAATATTTCTTTCTGTTTGAAATGCTCTCTCTAAGTCACTTAACCTTTCTGAGCCTCAGCTTCTTCCTCTGTAAAAAAAACAAGCATAATAAAACCTTCTCCCCCTACCTTTCAGGACTGTTGTCAGAATTAAAATGAAGTAACATGAAAGTGCTTTGGAAATGTAACACATTATTACTGTTTATGGCACTCCCATTTTCTTGTTTTTTTTTTTTTGTTTTCCTTTTAACTATTCCTCTTCTGAGCCTATCACTGAGTACTTTTCCTCCTCTAGCTTATTACTTTTTAGTACTTTCCCAAGTTCAGACTTTACCTATTTTCTCTTAATATATTTATTCCTTCAGGGAACTGATCACTTCATTAATTCATTTATTATTCATACACACATCCATTCCTGTAAGAAAGACTTAATAAACAATTTCTGTGTGCCAGGTCGAGGCTAGACTTACAGTAGACACTCTTTCACTTCTGTGTAACTGGCTCCAAAATCGCTTTCTCCACTCCATGTCTCAGAAGACCTTTCATCCTTCGTTATATGCCATGCATGTAACGGACATTTACTGAGTATCTAATGAATGCCAGGTACTAAGTTGTATTCTGGAGAGTACGAAGATGAATGAACTATTCCTTCTACTTAAAAACCTCACAGACTGGGGCAGGGGGCAGACTTTTAAACAAATAATTGTTTTACCAAGTGAGGAATGATGCATTTAGAGACATGTACAAAGTGAGGAAGGATCACCTCATGAGGTTTCCCTAAGGCAATTGTGCCTCCACTTTGCTATTATTTAGATGGTGCTGTAGTTCTCCCATCACTAAAGTTCAAAATGCTATCCCAGATTCAAATATCTAATTCCAGTTTTTCTTTTCATTAAATTCACCAATATTACCCTATACTGTAGGATGAAGCCCTGCTCTTTGCACTTGAGAACTTCGGCAAATGGCTTTATATATACATAGTATCCAGCTTTATTTCCCACTCTTCCCTATAGGATTATTCCTCCCAGTATCTTCTCACAGATGGATTCCATACTGGTAATTCAGAAACTCCTTGGTGAAGGTATTATATAAAATATTCTGAAGAATTCAAAGAATGAAATAAACTTGACAGAGTACATATAAAGAATGGTGATAACATATTCTCAGCATTCTCTGATTACAGTATTTTAAATGAAAATACTTCTAGCATCTCAGTTATATCAATAACATATATTTATAAAGGTAACCTAAATTGGGAAATTTCAAGGAAATTAAGCTTTTAATCTCAGGGTTTTTCCCGCATATACTGCGTTACTTTTGCAAGTCCTTTAATTTGTGTGTCTCACAAAGAATATAAAATAACTTTACTTAGTATTAAGCACCCAATATATCTGTAATAAATACTTCCCGTTGTAAAAATGGTGAATGCCTCAAAGCTTATAAAAATATATCAAATTTATAAAACAAATAATGGATAATATCCTTGGATTACAGTTGCTAATTATTTCATTGCTACCAAAGCTAATAACATTTATGAGTGATCATCATTGTTTTATCTAATTCTATTTTATTTCTATTTCATTTTTTGGGTTGTAGCAGTGAGTGGAAAATAGGAACAAAAGACTCTGTATTCCACATCCCTCTGCATGGAATATATATGTGCTTATTAGGAGCACAATTTAATTGAATCCTTCATTAACTACTGTCCCAAATTCTAAAGGCAATGTGGTGTTTGATTTCTAATTTGATTGAGATAATAAAGTCTCAGCCTTATTTGATATCTTTCTGTGAAAAACTAAGAGTGGTTCCACCTTTTAAAAATTCTCATCCATTCTAAGTATGTAAGATTCCAAATCACATTAAATTGGGATTTTATTGTTCAAGACTGATTTTAAAGGCTGTCAGTAAATTAAGCACAAGCTACCTCTACTGGCATTTCTAGTCCACAAACATCGCCCTTCAGTGGAAATTTTAAAACATTTATTTATTTCAACAATATGTATTTTGTGATACATAAAGTCTCCTCTTCTGCTAAACACCAATGTCAATGTTTATTGAATTGAATTTTCTCTTTTTTTGTTTGTTTGGACAATCTCAGATTTAAGAGACTCCTTGCTTATTCTAAGTTTATCTTCCCTTCTCTTTCTGCTTGGAACCAAATGGCCGGTTGTGAAAGTGTGCATATCTTCTCTGTTAGTTTGGAATTGATGAGGATAATGGTTACCATTTTCACCAACCTCACAGCTTCATTTTTCCAATAGAGTTAATAATAACAGTTGGCTTTGTCCTCACCTTCCCAGCAGATCTAGATGACATAATTTTATGTGGCTTTGAATATGCTTCCACACAACTGAAGGAAGGCACCCTAGCCCATGCCATGACCTCTGTGCCCCTGCCTAGAGGACTGCACCACAGCTGTCCTCTCATTTTTTTGAAATGTTGACTTTAAAAAGAGCTGTGTGCTTTGATCTTCCAGAACTTACTGCAATTTATCTTCCAATTAGATTGTAAAGCCCCAAAACACAAAGATCGTACCTTTATAAGTTGTAGTCCCAATAGCAGCCAACATATTAGTATGCCTGTAGTAGATGGATAATATATAGTTGTGTATTTGACTTGACTTGATCCATGTTAAGATATTAATTTTACTACACCTATTTGTCATTTTTTCCTACTATGGGGCCAGTTTGGTTTCTTTTTTTAGAAAATATAAAAGTTAGAAACAGTTCTGTTTTTCTATTGCTATTGATTTTTTTTTTTTCTGTTTTGGCATAAAATGTTGCATTCTTTATAATCCGATAAATATTACACTAATTAGAGGCCGTCTGGTGTAGCAGCTTAGAGCAGGGGTTCTGGAGCAAGGCTGCCCGGCTGGAAACCTGGCTCCCTTAGTCTCTTTGTACTTCATGGTCTTTATCTTTTAAGGGGGCTGATGTAGTATCTACCTTCTCGAGTTATTTTAAGAATAAATTAATAATATATGTAAGGCACTTAAATATATTTCGGGCACATAGTAGCATCTCCTAGATGTTACTATCCTTATGTAACAAAACGTATTTTAATAATTAAATTGAGTTATATTACACCCTTGTGATAGTATGAATGTTGTCTAGGAATAAAAGCATTTGAAAATCAGGACTTCATCTGGGAACTTGCAGGTTCTGTGGACATGTCTTTGTAAATAAGCAAGGCATGTGCTTTTACACTTACGATTTTTTAAATATGAAAAAGTTTCATATATTTGGTTAGTTTTTTGCAGAAAAAGATTATACAGTTTGTAACTGTATCATCATTTTAAAAATGTTTTATTATCAATTCTAATGTTTTCCATACCATCAAAGGGAATGACATTTTCTTTCAATTAATTTTTAGTAGTTAGAAATCTCCATTTTGAGGTTCTGCAGATCATTTATTTATTTATTTATTTTAGATTTATTTATGCATTTTAGAAAGAGAACACAAGTGGGAGGGGCTGGGAGAGGGAGAAAGGATCTCAAGCAGACTCTGTGCTGAGTGCAGAGCCCGACACGGGACTCAATCTCAGGACCCTGAGATCATGCATGACCTGAGCCAAAATGAAGAGTCAGACACTTAACTGACTGCACCACCCAGGTGCCCCTAAATTAGGTATTTAAAGAGCAAAGGATTTTTAATAACTTTTTTCCTCTTAAAAATGGTGAAATTGGGCCAGTTTTTCGTTTGCTTAGTTTTTTGATTGATCATTGTTACTTTTAAGAAGGAGGGAGAGAAGCACTTTTGAGGATACTAAGTTTGAGTTTTAAGTGTTTGAAAATTATGGGATGATACAATAAGATTAAAAACCTATGTTTTTGGAAGGAAGAGATAGGATGAATGGTGGCAGTGAAGCTGATTCAGCATAGTGCTTACATGGCACTGCTCCGGAGAGCAAATGACAAAGTGACTGAACTCTGTAGGTATAGCAAGGAATGTGTGGCCCTTCTAGGAAAGGAGTTTATATACTTCACCCAGTGCCTACATTTTCTTTCTATTCATGTGGCTAGAAATAACAAGAAAACACAAAGCCTAGTTTTCTGAATCTCTAGTGAAACCCTCAGAAACCAACTCCCTTGATGCTGTTAATTGCAATTAGTTTCATAAAGGGAGTGTTTTTTGGGGAAAAAGATTTTAAAATCACTTACCAGTTCCTTTTACTGGAAATCTCTCAGAAAAGTTTTTTAAAACCTCATGGGGTAAATCAAAGATTCGTGTGTAGCTTTGATTCAGTTGCCCTCCTACTGAGAAAAAGTGCAGGCTGTGGGTTAATGTGCCTTATCCTGGCCTAAGTCAGAGCTAGAAATTGCCAGTTAGGCAAGAAATGGCATGCACGAGACCCTGACAATGCAGACTTCCAGGAATTTTTCAAATGTGTCCATTTTTCCTCAGTTACTTAAGTGTTAAAGAAAATCTAGGAAAAAGTCTTTAAGTGAGCACTAGATGAGCCTGGTAATAATAGTTACCTATACTTTAAAAGACATAGCATCAATATGTTTTACTTGTTTTATTCCTTATTATGACAATTCACTGAGGAAGCTGGAAACACTATGCCATTTTAATAACTCCCCGCCCCACCTTTAAACTAGTGTCTTCCACTTTTCGAACAATAAAACATCTCCTCCAGAAGCTACTGGTTGCACTTAGAGATTGAGCAAATTTTCTTTGAACAATTTGTCTACTTTTTGTGGCCTTCAGCTTGCATAATTCCTCTTCTCCCTTACCAAAAATAAAGAGGAGGGGGAAGGATTGGGTACTGAGTTGAGACTATGCCATACTTGGTAAATTTTCACTGTTGTATGCATTTTTTTTTTAAATAAATAAATACTTGCAACAAAGTTTCAAGGAACAGACTGTGGAATACTGGACTTCATCAGAGACAGGAGAACTTTTTGGTTGATGGCACAAATGTTAGAGGAAGGGGCTTACTAATGATTAATAGAACTGAGAATGGATGAGATAGAATTGAAAACTAAAGTTGGCACTCCAGTGTAACGTACTGGACATGTTACAGCACAGTAACTTGCATGGGACTTTTCTTTCTATTTCCCAATGTGCTGGAAGGGACTTCAGAAATCATATATTCTAGTCCCCTCATTTCACAGGCTTATTTGTTTAACTAGTAACCTCTGATAGCCTGCTATTCCAGGCGCTGAGCTTAGGTTCTAGGGATAAAGTGGTGAAAAGGCCAATGCAAAACCTTGTCTCCAGAAATGCAGTTTAACGGGGGAGCCGCGCCATGATGATAAATTGTGCTGGAGGAAAGCACAGAACACAGTCTGAGGGTTCAGGGAAGCTTCCTAGAGTAAGTGGGTTGTAAATTGAACTTTGAGGGGTATGTGGGAGTTTCCAGGTGGAATGGGGGTGGAAGGGAGGGAGCCCCAGGGAGATTATGCAACTTGCTCAACACCGCACTGTTAGATTAAGCAGTCATTTTACAGTCATCTTAAAAAGCTATATATATAAAAAATCATGTCTTTCGAAAGTTGTCATCAGCCTACTTATTTCATGCATGTTCTCATCTTTATAAATGAAGGTCTGGATTTTCCATTTTTATTTCTAAAATTGACCTTTTTATTTTATGATTTTTACCATTCATCCTCTCATGATTCATCATGCAGCAAATATTTCTTAATGTCCAACTATGTTATATGCACTGTCCAAGTGCTATTTACTCAAATATGAGTAAAAGAGAGTCTTTCACTTCAGGGATCCACAGGCTAATGGGAGAAACAGGCACGTACATACATACATTGCAACATGATGTGCAAATTTTGAGATCACATTTGGACTGGGTTTTGGAGCTTCAGTAGGAGTTTCCCTGTTAGAGGGAATATCATACACAAAAGTGTAAGCTGACAAACGGTTTCATGTGACCAGACAATGGTGAGAAATTCTGCTTAGCTGGAGCAGATGATGTTTGATAAAGTAAGGGTGGAACATGGATGGCAGGAAATATGGCTAAAAGCTTATGTGGAGTCAAGAGACTTATATGCTAAACTAGGGATTTTGAATTATATTCTATAGACATCCACGTGACAAAGGGAAGGTTTAGATATGGGAGAGATCTTTATTGTTTTTTTTATTTTTATTTTTATTTATTTATTTGACAGAGAGACAGAGAGAGAGGGAACACAAGCAAGGGGAGTGGGAGAGGGAGAAGCAGGCTTCCTGCTGAGGAGGGAGCCCAATGCAGGGCTCAATCCCAGGACCCTGGGATCATGACCTGAGCCAAAGGCAGATGCCTAATGACTGAGCCACCCAGGTGCCCCAAGATCTTTATTGTTAATGAGATAAGACTGATAGGTGCTTGGATTTTGTACCATTTGTATATTCTTCAAATAGTTGGGAATTAGAAACCATGAAATCATCTTTGAGGTGGTTCATTTCAGAAGACAAATGTGTTTTCTAGTACTGAGCACCTGAATTAGGCAGTTGTTCACTCAATCATGGGTATTATCCCACATTATAGATCCCCTAATGGGAAAGTGCCCCAGTAGGATTGTCAGTCCTAAGGAAGGGAGAGAACCTGTGCCCAAATGGGCAGCTCCCAAAGCTATAGGCATGACAGAAGTGATTCATGCATGCCTAATTTCTCCTTCTGATTCACAAATTATGATTACTAATTTCAGCTTCTTGAGGACAGGTAAGAGACAGAGAGACACCACGAGGGCTATAACAATGATTGTTTCCCCAAATGGAAAGAGGCATCAGGAGTATGAAAGAAGCATGTTGCTCCATAGGGGCAGTAATGTTAAAAAAAAAAAAAAGAAGAAGAAGAAGTAGGTAGAACTCCAGAAGAACATTGAGAACAAGACATATTTCTTAAATGGAAGAGTCATGATTTGGTCATCTGTCTGATTAAAAAGGTTGCATGTAGAGTATCTAGCATGGTAGTTTGATCAGATGTTCCTAATGCTGATAGCACTCAGGAACACAGCAGATGAAACAGATCTGAGGGAAACGGTGACTTGTTGCATTTGGATTTGCTCACGCATTGAACTGGAAACGGGACTAGAACTCAGAAAATAGAGAATGATTGAAAACAGACATTGGAAATCATTACATATCATTTGTCTTGTTTTTTCACTGTCATAACCCAGTACCTAGCACAGTGCTACTCACTGATTGAATTAAAGAATGAAAGCTGTCATAGCCTGTAGTTTGGATAATACCTTCTTAAAAGTGTGATAAGAGAGGATATGTGGCATTTCTTCTGGAATTCCAGAAACATCTCATTTACCACATTATGAAGGGGAAAAGTCAGTTTGCTGACTTTTATATTTACCATCTGCTTTTCAGATGGTAAATATCTTAAGGGAGACATGGTGTCAAGACACTTTTTATTCCATGATTCTGTACCTTTGCTCTCTTACTGATGTGTGTGGCTCCTTACACTACCATTTCATTTTATAATGCCTCAGTGATAACACATTAATATCTCCTTTGTAGTGTTTGGTCCCATGATGAGAATGAACTCTTTTTAGTCTTCCCTGTACAGTGTCTTGCTTTCAACTATATTTTGGGCAAGAAACGTTCTCAGGAACCCAGTACTAAAACTGTACATGTTTTCTTAAAAATTGCCCTAATTATCTGATATTTTTCTGACTGGAAGTGAGGATGAAGTGGTGGAATCTAATGCAAGTGCTGGCATTTCTGCAGAATAACCAACCAAAATAATGGAATCCTGGCAGAGTTTTCCTTCGGAATTATTTTAAAAGGGTGGAGGTGATGGCGAAGGAGGTCAGGCTGATAAGTGTTAAAAGTGACTTGGAGTCAACATCACATCACTTACACCTGCCTTAGACACCCATTTGAAGTACAACATGATATTTCTATAATTATTTTACTTCCCTGTAATAACTGCATAGGAATAGGTTTGTTTCCCCAGTGAATAGCTCTGTTCAGAGCCTTCCCTTATCTTTATTTTCCAGGTTTCACTAGTGGTTGATATCATATGCATTCTTAGAGGGAGACAGTGGATAAATCAGTAGTTTTCCATCAAATCAAAGGTTACATTCAAGAGGTAGAGCAGTGGCATGAAACAACTTTTGCTGGGGAAAGAAGGTAGAAAATGGAAAAATAACATAATTGTTTCAGAGAACAGAAATCATAAGACATAGCTGATGTTATTCAACATATAGTGAATGTACTAGATGTCTGGGGCTTTTTTGACTATGGCCTATTATATTTGTCTTTTAAATACTAGTTAGCCATGATATACTTAAAGTTTATTCTGAAATCTAATATTCATATGAAATATTGAACTACACTAAGTTGCTATGCAATGTTAAATCAAGATGCAAAATTTAGTTAAATCATAAAGTAATGATGCATACTTTATACGACTTTTCTTAGTAATATGTATTTTGTGTTGCAGATTGTTTTGTTGTTAGTGACTTTGCATTTGTATTTTTGGCTCAAAGCACAAAATAAAAGTAACAATATGCCTAATTTAAGATAGTCTGGGGTTAAGTAAGTAACTGACCTATAGAAGTGTAAGTTTTAATTGTATAAATTGGAAAATTATATTGAATCATATTTAATACCTATCTCCTAAATATGGAAGCTAGCTACTCAATTCAAGTGGAATATGTACATGGAATTTACTAGATGTCCCAAATGTGCTGGCATTGCTGGAGGAGGAAGCCAGCATTAATATTAACATCCATTCAGAGGTCCCACCCAACATTTATACAGACTAATGCCAACCATTTTTTCATGCTAGCCATACTTATATTTTGTAATTATGAATCTCTTTTAAGTGTTTTCAAAAGACCTTTATTTACTAGCCATTTATTTTTATATACGAGTTCATGAAAGAGTGTTAGGCATGTTATGTACCACATGCTTGACCAATATCCAGTGATTTTCCAAGTCCTCTGAAAAGTGTATTGACAAAGCACTTGGTTTAATATGGCCCAGTATTTCCCTCTATATTTGCACACTGCTGCCAAATGAACTTCTACATCACTAGTATCAAGGCATTATTCTCATATGTAAGAATCTAAAATTACTACCCCCATCCCACTGATGGTAGGATTGAAACCAAATACCTTAATTTAATTTTGACACCCTTTTAATCTTCTCTCCTACATACTTGTGGGACTTTATTTCCCATTCTTTCATTCTGTATTTGCTAAGTATATTGGGTTCTGTGTTAGGTTCTCGTGGGTGCACAAAAATGAATATACGGTCCCTGTCTACTGGAGCTTTCAGTCTAACAGAGCGAGAAAAATGCACCTAAATAAAAATGCCATTAGATAGTGACACAAGGAGTAACAGATAACCTGTTAGTGTAACACTCAAGGTGGAGAGATGACTTCCAGCTCTAAGAATCCAAGAAGGTTTTATGGAAGCAATGGCATTTGTAGTGGAGATGAGGATGGGGCAGGACTTAAGAGAGCAGAAATAGGGAAAGCACATTTTAGCAGAGTGAACAGGTAGATATGTACACAGAGTAGTCACTTTGGCTAGATCATAATGAGAAACTGTAAAGGTGGAAAAACATATCATTGCTAATTCACAAAATGGTTTTAATGTTAGGCTAAGGTATCTGAATTTTATTCAAAAGTTTGTGGGTACTAGAAATCTAAAGGGGCATGCTGATTAAATATGTTTTCCTCATACACAGAGGGAAGATAGAAATGTGTGTGTCCATTTTGGCTCCTGCTCTTTTCTTCCTTCTCTCTGTATATCTTATATATTCTAAATTATATTGACAATAGGACTGTAGGGTAGTTTATTCTTATTTTAATCCAAAGTACCCAGCACAGTCCCAAGTAGTCACTGAATAAATGGATGAATGAATGAATAAATGAAGAGGTGGTTGAATTATTGGGATGACCACATTGGGAGGACCACATGAAATGACTGCTTTATTCAGAATGTCCCTACAGAAAATCCACGGTAAAGACAAAAACATATGAAAGTGGTATTTATGTCAAGTGTCATGTGAAGGCCAGCAAACCTTCATTCTGTTGAGGGAATGGTCAGATGCTGGACACTCTCACTTGCATTAAGAAGATAGCCTCCTAACTGGTCATCTTGCTTTTTCTCTTGCTTCCGTATAATCCTGCCAGAATCAGCCCTTATAAACAGAAATTATATCATGTCATTCCCCTATTCCAAACCCTCCAGTGGTTTGCTACTTTGTTTAGAATATAGTTCTTCTCAGAGCTTATGAAGCCCTCCTTGATGAAGCCCCTACTTCTCCCTCAGGTCCCCTCACCTCTTACCTTGCTTCCTTTCTTTCACCCACATAAAGCCTCCCTTCCTCCTACTCACCTCACCCTAATGCCTCCGCAATGCTTCCCTCTGCCGGCAATGATCTGCCTCGAGGTCTTCGCATGCTGGCCTATTCTTCCCCTTCATGTTTTAGCTCAGATGTCATCTCATTAAAGAGCCCTCCATGACCCTCCATCTTCCTAGATCTAAAGCACCTCTCCCCCTTCATACTCTCCATGCTTCGTACAGCATGTAACAAACACCCCCTTCCATGTAATCCTCTTCATGACCATCTTCACTATCATACAATTCACTTTCTTATTTTATGTCAACTGAAATGTATACCCCACAAGGACAGGTCCCTTATTACAGTTTACTATACTGCCTACAGCAGGATTTAGTACATGGTAGACAATAAGTGTTTGCTCATTGAATGAATGAATGCAGGCTAGTACCTTAATTTTTCCTATGCAATCATGATTAAACTCCTGAAAGGGTATCCTGTATGCACGGCCTTGCTGTATTTGCCTTGCTGTATTTGCCAGACCCTCTGTCCTTAACCCCTTTTAACTGCCTTTTGCTTTCATCATTTACCGGCAAATCTCATCTTTTTACTGCTCATTGACCTTCAAATCACCAAATCTAGTTACCTACCTTACATTTCTCTTGTATTTTACATTTCTTGAAATGATCTCTTCTTGGCTTGTGTGGCTCAGAAATACCTTGAGTCTCACAAAATGCTGATGATTCCCCCTCTGGCTTTAGTTCAGGTTGTGCTTGCTGCCACTTTAAAAAATAACTGGTGGACTCTTCCCTGGATTTATGTTTTTTATTAACTTTATCCATCCTTATGACTATATCTTGTCCCAAGGTACAGAGCTCTCTCCTGAGTTCTAGGTGTATATCTATCTCCAAATGCCCTGAAGACCTCCATGCTTTTCTAGTTGGTACATCCGTAGCTAATTTGTAGTTAGGTTCAAACCCTAAGAGTGTGACCTGAGTAACTTACCTCACTCTCAGTTTCCTCAGCTGTAAAATTGAAATAACATCTATTCTGTGAGGATTCGAAGAGACCATATATATGTTGCCTAGGTCAGAAACAGCCGTGTGTTCATGGAGGCATTCTCAGTAAATGTTCGTCATAATTATCATTGTGAACGCAATAACCTTTGCCAATAACAAAGATATTTTTTGACTGCATTGTAATACAACTCATGCTCTATATAAAGAAGCCGTATTTTTGAATTATGCATTTACTTATGTATTAAAATTGTTTAAAATATATTCTATTGTATGTTTTAAGTTTGCATTGAAGTATGCCTACAGCCGATTGACAAGGGGAAAAAAAGTCGTAAGATGGATATCAAAAAATAACATTAATGAGCTGCTAAAGCTAAAATTACAGGAACTTATGAAATTGGTTAAACATAAAAACCATTAAACTGTTTATTGAAGCTTCACAGATATACTGCAGCTAATGAGCATTTCTGCTATTTAAATAAGCCCAAATTGAACACACATTACATGGATACATAATTAGTCATGGCAGTCAAACACACATAGACTTACTTTTAAAGCTCTATTTAGGGAATCTTTTCCATTTGATTTATTTTGTTAATTAAAATATTTTTCAGTATTCACTTATATTTTAATAATATTGTTTTCTCCAGTAGTATAATTTACTACTGGCTTTCTATTTGTTTTTATTTGTGCTTTAAATGCAGCAAATGGGGATTTTATATTAAACATTTTTCTTAATCCCTTTCTTTAATTATTTATATCACTTGATGGTATCATTCAGCATTTTAAAAGGTTCTTTCACGGGAAGTATATATAAAATATTTTAGTATCCTTTCTACTTTTTCCATGGACTCCTAATTATCAAGAAGTATTAAGCACCCAAATGTGCATAGAATTATGATGATTATGGTCCAAATCAGATTAAAGGATGATCTATTCCTTCCAGGAGTTTGTAGTCTTAAGTAGATGTTATCATTGAATATAAATAAGCAAATCAAAGGACAGCATTTGGGAATCCAACAGAGAATTTGAAAACAATCCCCATATATTTCCTTCAAGGACAATGCCCTCCTTGTGGAGATCTCTCCCAGATAAAATGAAATGAAATCTTCAAGGAGTTTAGGGTTTTAAATAGAGGGAATTATTGCAGAGAAATAAGCAAATCAAGGTGAAGTACTTGGACAATTTTATTCTTAATTGATTAGTTGGTCAGTTTAGGAAATGAGAAGAGACTCCCTGTAGAATACAAGTAAAACAAAAGGAGTTGCCACAGGCTATTATTGACATCCATTTTTTTTTGTATTTAACTTGGGGAGCCTAAGCTTGTTTCAAGTGTGGAGGGGAGGAAAATTAAATCCGTACTTTCCCACTGCCTGAATTCTACAAGCATATATAAACTGAACATTATTTAACCATAGCAGTAGGGAAATGGAATAGTTAAATCAATCAAAAGAAATAACCAAGTGCATATTCTTCCCTAGTCAGTGTGTTTGTCACTATAGAAGTTTTTTTAGAAACTTTTTTTTTTAAAAGGAAAAATATTTGGATTTCCTCTCTACAGTGAGCTGTCTGTAACTGTGGAAATATGATCTACGTGAAAAATAATCAAGACAGGACAATGTGAGTGCTAAATAAATGGAATGAACAACTATTACATTTTTTCAACCAAAAAACATTCATCAAGTTCCTCTTGTGTGCCAGTTTGTGCTAGATGCTGGGGAAGGAGCTGACTCAGATACGGTCTCTAAACTCACGGAGTGATAGAGGCAAAGCAACTAAAATCAAGTCACATCATGACTAGGTTAACAGTCAGTTAAATTAACAGTGGTTAATTTAACAAAATGGGAAAAGTTTCCATTGGAAGAGTTGACCTAAAGGCTATTATCTGTAAAGCTGGTCAAGATTAGAATTCTTTGCTATCCCTCTAAACCACCCCCCCTTCATTTTAGTTACTCCCATGGTCCCCAGTTGTGAAACTTTAAGAGACTATTTTTGGCCCATTCCTGGCTTCTTCTTGTCCCTACACCAAAGGTCAATTGCAAGGAGGGCTTTGGAGTCAGAAATAACTGGATTCGAATACCAGCTCTGCCACCCCTTGACTATATTTAAGATGATAATACCTACCTTAAAGAGTTGTTTTGTGGTCTAAATGAGATTATTATATGGAAATATACAGCATCATTCCTGCCTCATACAAGGGATCAATAAATGTTGATTGCTTTTCTTAATGTTCTTCATTAGGTGAGGATGATATAAAAGAGATGTCAGAAGTACCTAGGGAGTCTAGGGAGTTTCATTTGCATGAATTGTCAGAACATGGTAACTGACTGGATGTTGAGATCATTGGAGGGAGAAGAATCAAAGATTATGCCAAGATTTTTAAGATTTATTTCTAGGTCCTTTGAGAAAGAAGAATAGGAAAAAGCAGGAGTGGAGATTGAAGAGTGATCATGGAGGCAGGTCGAAAATCAGAAAGTGTGGTGTCATTGAAGCCAAGCAAAGGGACATTTATGAGGAGGAAGTGGTCATCTGTTAAATGCTGCTGAGAGATGGAGGAAGGCAGTGCCACAATTAGGGTGAGACAAGTGAGGTGCCCACCTGCACTTGAGCCTAAGGTCCTGAGCCTGAGGACCTTCTGAAGTTTTATTCTTCGGGTGCCTCACTCACCTCACCCTAGTCTGGTCCTGAAATAAGGTGATCACTGAGGAGAGTCACTGTATGTGGCGACCTAGCACTAATTAGTCATCTTAGTGAAAAGAGTTTTAGTGAAGTTTTGGGAGGCAAATGCAGATCTGGAATGGTTTAAAAATGGAAAATACTGTACATGTATGTACATGCTTATGAGAAACAATTCAGAGGGAGTGGCTGATAATAGAATATGTAATCTAGGGAGCAAAACGCCTACTAAGTAAAATAGAGGATCCTAGGGCTCATATGGAAGAACTGGCCTTTGATGAGAGGGAGAGTTCTTAAATTATTATAAATAAGAAAGAAGATAGGACACCTGGGTGGCTCAGTCTGTTAAGCATCAGCCTCTTGATTTTGGTTCAGGTTATGATCCCAGGGTTGTGAGATCCAGCCTCACATTGAGCCCTGTGTGGGGCACTGTGCCTGTGCTGGGCATGGAGCCTGCTTAAGATTCTCTCTCTCCCTCTCCCTTTGCCCCTCTCCCCTACACCCCACTCTCTTAAAAAAAAAAAAAAAAAAAAAAGGAGGAGGAGAGGTAGAGTGGACACAGATCAGTAGGTTTATAGTTTGGACAATGGGATGACCAGAGAGTACCCATATAATAGGTTCGATGTTCTTTATGAAATATAAGGGAAGACCTTCTCCTGACAGTGGGGGGCAAGAAAAAGGAGATTGGTCCATCAAAATTTGAGGAGAAGAGACAAGGTATAAATGGTGGTCACAATGAGTAGAAGATACAAAAGAGCAAGCTTACTAATAATAGTCATGAAATGGTGAAAGGCCCAAGAGAAGCTTGTAAGCTGGGTTTTGGATGATTTGGAAGGGACAGTATAGCATCCACACTGGAACCTCTAATAGGCAGCTAAAAGTGCCAGAATAGAAGAGCTCAAGGTTGTGACTAAAGTCATTTTCGTAGAGATGAAGTTAAAGGCACATGACTCAATCTGGGAAGAAGAAGATGAGATGAGGAGGAGCCAGAGCCCAAGATGGACAGTTTAAAAATAAGGAGAGCCTGAATAAAGTAGCATTCTGCAAATCAAAGAAAGAGATCAAAATGAATGTGATAAAAGTATCGGATGCTACAGGAAGGCAGAAGGGAGGAGGACTGAGGTCACAGAATTTAGGGACCATGGAGATCATATTTCCATTAAAGGGACAGCCTGGAAGGAATAATTGGGTGGTGAAGAAAGTACGCAGTGTAAATTACTCTAAAACTAGGTAAAGGAGGAGGTTAGAATGAGAAAAGAGAACCATGCCAAAACTAAAGTTTTTCAAAATAGGAGATGAGAGGAGAGGGGAAAGAGGAGAAATGCAATATTCTAAAGAGAGTCAGAGATGATATTTGAGGTCCTGGAGGAGTGGGAAGGTGCAGAATCAAGGTTAACATTTGAGGGGTTTAGAGAAGGACAATGATGAATCTTCACTGTGGGTTCCATTGTGTCTGCATATTGATTCAATTACTTAGATGCAGAGGGGAGATGTGAAAAAAAGCTCATGCCACCCAGACTTGATATTGTTAGTGGAAGGCATTCTCTGGGTCTGTCCTTTCCTTACCCCAGGTTGTTTTATTGAAACAGAACTCTGATATCCCGGCCCTGTAATTAGAATTCATTTGCTCTTGGTGAGATTTTGCTTTCAGCTCTGAATTACTGAGATTATTGCCTCAGCTCGCCTTTTTGTTTCATTGTGCTTCGGTCCTATTGACTAATAGGTTATGCAAAATTAAACAACAAACATATAGATAAATTCATCCATGCTTTCAAGATATCATTTTATTATAAATGTTGAAATTTTTTAGCCCCCCCATTGTTTTATAGCATATCAAACACTCCAAAGAATACTAATAATCCTTCTTCATTATGATATCTGTTGTATTGTTTTATTGTTTATGCAGAATTAATTTATATTTATGTACTAAAATATAACATTCTTGACATCTTTTTATAAATACTGAGAAATATACTTGTCATATGCTCGTGGGTTTCTCTTCTATGTATATGACAGCACAGCTACATCAGTTTAATTGACCTTGGCAATCTGCATCTGCTAGTGATGTGTCCCTGAGGGACGGTTTCTGCAATTTTAAGCTGTGGCTTATTGAAGAACTTGTGTGTCACAATACAATTAAGTCTATATAAAAAAATCATTTCATGCATAACATTAAATTGACTAAAAGTTCTTATTTCAAAACCATTTCTTGTTTTAAAGCCACCTCAGAGTGTCTTTGTTTTTTAAATAAGCTCATTCGAACATAGTAGTAATTAAAGCAGAAAATTAACATAAATCTTGAATGTTTGGTATGAATAAAGGATGTTTTTGTTCTTTTTAAAGACTGCATAAAATTCCAGGCACCATATCACTTAACACATTTCTCTTCCATTTGCAGAATAATTGAGGCTGTGAATAGGCATGTTTTAGGGTTCTTTTTCAAGTTCTTTTTCTGTTCAACTATGGAGCCGCTAGGACATATGCTGCCGTCTCCATCAAGATGCAACTTCATGGAAATCTGTGGGAAAAGTGCGCATATCGTAACAGAAAATCCCTCTCCCCTTACTCCCGTTATTTTATAAACAAGGAAGAAAAAATACAATCCTTCTATTAATATTCATTTAACACTTCATAGGAAATGGCAAGCAGTTATTTGGTTTGCAAATGTAAATATACATTTTTCATCCACTATGCTTTCACTCCTTCCAAACTAGATAAAGGCAGAACAGAAGATGTGCTTCTGAGAATTATTTTCATTGTATTTCAAGTTAAATGTATCAGCAGAGATGTAAGCGAGCTGTGAGGAATTCATAGAAGGGTAGTTACAATGATGAGGAGGATGAAAGTCTTCCTCATAAGAAGCAGCTAAATAAATGAACTTCTGACAAATTATGCATAAAATACATATGGATTTTTTTCACCGAGTCCTCGATTTGAGTTCTAAATTGAATACTTTGGAGCTTACAAAATACGGTTAGATAATAGAGAACTACTATATCTCAAAAGAGTCCTTGAAATCATGAAAGGTGTTATTTGAATTCATAATCTGAGCCAAAGTTTCAATAAATTAATGGATTATCTCTCCCTTCCTTTATCTCTATTTTATTATAAATGTTGAAATTTATGTATACACAAATATATAAATGGACGCATATAGATCATATACTTAAATATAGAGCCCACTGTGCCAGCAGGGAAATGATCCTAATCATTTGATGTTCAAGTTGTAATGAACAGTCATTCTTGCATTAGCTGCTTAGTGCCACTGATAGAAAACATTTTTTACCTACTGTAGCATTTCTTTTATATTCATATAAATTGTCCATGTTCTATTTTTCCAAAGATCCTTTGTAGATATTGGTGAGTCAACATATGGATATTAAAGTGGAAACAAATGATCTCTATTTTGATTGATGTAAGCTTTGCTGTAATATATTAATAACATCATAACCAACTGCTTGACCTCATTGTTTTTTCTATTTATTTTTTAAATGAAACTATGGACATGCTAAACTTGAAGGCCTCTAAAAAGATTAGGGGGAAAATTGAGTAGATAGTTTTTAAAAGGGGGCTGAGGTAATTTTCAATATGAAAGAAAAATCCTTTTCTTTTTTGGAACACAGTGTCGGAGAGTTGATTATTAGTGAGGGTAGCTGGATATTACAAATGATAAAATAATTAAAACAGTTAATATTCAGGTCCAAAATTTCAAGATAAAATTAATCAAATATTGAGGAAAGAGCATATTTTCAAAAGTAAACATGAGTATGTATAAATGTTTAGGGACATAAAATCATACAATGCATACATCCCATGGAAAGACCCATGAATAGAATAATGCTTTTGAATTCACAAATAAATGCTCCTAGGGTGGCTTATGGTGTTGGTGCTAAATATTTTTTTTTTAAGATTTTATTTATTTATTTGACAGAGAAAGAGACAGCGAGAGAAGGAACACAAGCAGGGGGAGTGGGAGAGAGAGAAGCGGGGCTTGATGCGGGGCTCAATCCCAGGACCCTGGGACCATGACCTGAGCCGAAGGCAGACGCTTAACGACTGAGCCACCCAGGCGCCCCGTGCTAAATATTTTAAGAAATACAAGATTTACTTATTAAACTTACAGTAACATTTCCTGACTACTTATTCACCGAGTTAGTAATGGAGCTCTAATATTAAAGTAAATCATACTATTTACATTTTTAAGTCGTAAGAAATTATAATAGATATTAAGAACTTCACGTTAGTTCAGCAGGCATTTTAGTCAGCACCTGTTGTGTATAATGCACTGTACTCAAGGGTTAATTCAGGTTTTGTGAGGACTGAGCTTACATAATTTGAGGACTCCTTTATAAAAAAAGAAAAAAAAATTACAAATTCAAATTTAGGCACAGGGCCTTAAAAGAGGACCATGCAAGTGAGAGACCCTGAAGCTTAAGCTTCAAAAACTTTACAGTGTATATGTCTTTGACTCTAATAGCTGCTATGGGAAATCAAAGATAACTAAGGCATAATCCCTACCTTGCTCAAGTTTAGACTGAAATCTGTGCTAACCTTCAAGGATACTCCGGGAAAAAAAAAAAAAAATGAGGAAAATGTATAAAAGGGCTTTGATCTCCTGGTGAAATATTTTGGATTGCTTCTCATTTAAAAATCTTTATTTCAGTTCTCTATATAGAAAAAAGTCATATCAAAGTCTTGGACAAATAAGGTCATTTCTTACAGGAGAATTATTTTTGACTCTCTCTCTCTATCTCCCATTACATAAACCATTCAGTGGTGGTGTGTTCCAGTTACCATTATCATTGTAATAGGTTGAATTGACAAGCCATGCTCACTATTGACTTTTTTGTAACTCAAGTTAACTGTCAACAGATGGTAGTGATGATCTGTTATGCGATGGGGAACAAATGATAAAGGTGTCTTTTCATGTGACCTTTAAAGACATTAGAAAAATCTTCTCAAAATGCCATTCTGCATTGAAAATAATTACATGAATATTTAATTTTACTCTTGATGAAAGGTGAAATCACATCAGAGATATAAACACTATCATATTTTTTAATAAAAACCTGAGCCCAATAGCATTAACCCATCTGTTCATTCTTTCATTTCATTCATTCATTCATTCATTCATCCATCCATCCATCCATCCATTCACTCATGCATTGAATTGAGTGTTTCCTGTGCTCCAAGTACTGTAGTAGGCTTTGTGGTACAGTGGCCAGCAGCATGGACACATTGCTATTCTCATGGAACCTATAGTCTTGTGGGGAACACATAATCAACAGTAATTCCTTAATAGTTTTCTAAAAGTCTAATATTCTTCAGGTAGAAAACTACAAAGGTTTATTTTTATGTCTTGCTTTTCTATTATTGTTTAGGAGAAACGGTTTTAGGTATCAGAATATTTTTTTTTTATATCTGGTTGTTTTTATTTTAAACTTGACTCATTAATCTGTTTAAGAACTAACTTTTGTGTTCCAAAATTTTCCAATCTATTTAAGTTTAAGTTGTTATGTTCTCTTTTGAATTAAAGTAAAGAATAGCTCCATAAGTCTGTCCTGAGATGCTGTACTTAAAATTCATGACATGAATACCTGGAGAGAACATTTAATCCTAAACACTCACTCAGTTTACTCCATTATAGATGATGATACTATCTTTCTGCCCTTCTTCTCTTGATGAACCCTTTCTGTAACTTACATTCTTTGATCTCTTCCAATTATCAGGATTATGTGTCTATTATAAGATATTCCTTTAGATATATTTTTCTTACAGGAACTCAAACTCTTTCTTGTTCCATGACACATTTAGATTCATTGGAACACAGCAAATAACTTAAAATTCTTTTATAAAGCAATATCCACAAGGAACCAATGGTAGTGTTTGCATTTGTTGATTTTTATAAAATAGAAACTGGGGGCTAATGTAGCTATATTCTGGGTCCTTTGAATTGCTTAACATTAGGGGCAAATAATTTGGTGAAAATGTAGGACTTTGTCTTGTTTAATTTATAAAATTTCTTGTTGTAAATGGAAGAGACTGGCCATTGACCCAAATTCACAATATAACTTTTACCTGTTACACACAGGAACAAGTTTAGGATCATAAGAGTAATATCATATTTGTGAAAATAATGGTGTGGACAAAGAAAATTTTAGAAAATTCATTTTATATTCATTTAAACAGATTTAAATGGATTTTATACACATTAAAATATTTAAGAGGCTGTACTTCCCTTCTTCCTGGATCTGTACTTCCTAGACATAAATACCAGATTTGACATATTGCCCAAATCTGTAGTCTTTAAAACCTACATGTGAGGTATACTTTGAATTGATTAAGTCAGTATGCTTTGAATGTATTATTAACTCAGATATTTCATTAACTTTCCATTTTTATGGTTCATTAAAAACAGTTGTTTGAATCCCTAGAACAATAATTAAGTCATAATTTTTCTTAATTTTCAAATTATAGTTACGTGATACACAGATTAGTCATTGCCTCTTGTCTTTCACTTTTTTTTTCTTCCAGTAAAAGAAGCCTTGAGCCCTCTAAAATTTAACAGATGGGATCTCCCAGAAGTAGATCCAGAAACTATGCAAACCAGTGAACCATGGGTGTTTGCAGGTGGTGATATTGTTGGTGTGGCTAACACTACAGTGGAATCAGTGAACGATGGAAAGCAAGCTTCTTGGTACATTCACAAATACATACAGGTAGGCATTTGCCATCACTTTTAGCTAATTCTTTCCAATGGATATATACTTCTTCATTTATTTTTGCTACACATTCATATGAGCATTTATATATGGTAATATATGACATACACATATACATATATTTACTTGGATAAAATTTTTTTGACATGGACTGGATAGCACAACTGTTTAGTTGATTGAAAATTCAGTGTGCATTTCTACAGGGAAATGCCATGAAGTTATTAGTTCTGCTGTGTTCAAAATATTTATCAATGGCTTAAAGACACAGATAATACATTTATCAAATCTGGATGGTACACAATATGATGGCCGATAAGATCTATATTCCTAATGATCTTACACAGTCCAGAAAACTATATTGTCTGTCCATTTGAATCAGATGAGTTCCTATCCATTTCCCAAATGATATGCACCTAATTGAAAAGAAAACAAATATTTTATAAATTTCAATTGTAATTTTTTCACTCTTTAGTCTTATGAAACAAATGCATAATGTAAAAATGATAAAATATAAAGTTGAACATACTCTTACAGTAACTGGGTGGTCGTGGGGAAGAGAAAAGCCATAATTACTAGATCTCAGTTGTCTCACTTTTTGACAAAATGCTTTGTTTTCTTCTTGCTCTGTAATTTAATTAAATGTAGATACAGTGATCTCCTTTATATAAAATGTTTCTGGAAAAGTTTGCTCTTATTAATAAAATTCTTCTTTCTTTCCTATTCGGGAAAGACTCTATTCATAACATGCTGTCTGCCTCTCTTCTTTCAGTTTCTTTTGTTTGTTTCCCACATGCTAACAAAATTCACTTTGTCTTTAAGGTCTCCTTGAATATTTTTCTGCCTTTTTGCCATGACCACTTAGACTTATGGTTGTCCTCCTATTTTTTTCTATAACCCATGCAGGACTTCTTACCTACCAGGTACAGCCTGGACTTTATATTGATTATATCATATTTTTTTAAGTTCAATTCACTGACCTGATCCCACCTCAGCCCGGCATCTCTGAGTAGCGGGGCTTGGGATGTTGTGGTCTAGGGTGTAGTTGGTATCCCAGGGCTCTAAGAATGGGTGTAACCAGCCTACAGGTCATGCATAGAGACAAAAGTGTGATTTAGGAAACAGCGTTTTGTGGAGATGACAAATCTAAAATAAGAATGCTGCCCAAATCAGTCAAAAGGGATGAGGGTAGGGAAAAAAGGGGAAAGGAATGCAATTTTAACAGGCAGAAACCTGGGAACCCAAAGGAGCAAAGTTGGTAGTAGCTCCAGCCCCAGTCTCCGTAGCACCTATACTTTGGAGAGTCTCCATGGCCTCCAAAATACACAGTGGAGCGGTTCAACTGCCCAGGATGGACTCCTGATTTGGCTCCTTTTGCTCTTTCTGCTGCAAAACTTATCACCCTATCTTTCTATTTCCTCATTTTACTCTTCTTGTCACAGCACTCTCAATGGTCCCATTTGCACCTCTGCATAACTCCCTCATTTGTATTTCCATCTGTGTTCTTCTATGATCCAGCTGTCTGCTGATAATCTTCACTCGTGTGCCGGATGCATATTTCAGATTTACTGAACAGCACTTGGTTACCTGCACTTCTAATTCATTGCTATTAAACTAAACACACTCTCCCCAACCTGTTCCATCTCCAGTGTTTAACGTTTTTGATACCCAGTTTCAAAGCCTCTAAATCAGCATTCCTCAGGCTTCTAGATTACTGACTTCTAGATTACTCAGGCTAATACAGTTTTCAAAATCAATTTTGAAACCAAAATAGGCCTGATAGCTTCTTCTTTTACTGTGTAATGGCATTAAAGCAGGCACTTGAACACATGAAATGGTAACATTTACTATATTATATATACAAGAAATAATAAGACAATTTATGAGAAAAGTAGCAAACAATACAATCTCAGAATAAGCTACTTCTTAAGAAAAAATAGTTGAAAGATTTACACTAGTGTGTTTACACACACATATTTTTTCATTATAAAATAACACTGTTGTATACATCTTTACTTATGAACTATTTATCTAAATTTTATTTTCCTCTTCTCTCTCTCTCTCTCATGTACGTATCTGGTCAATTCCATCTCTGTAAAGATTCTTTCATACACTTACTTTAATTTGCTTGTTTTTTTGTGCTGAATACAATTTTTGTTTGACCAGACATCTCACTGACCATTCTGTTAACTTCTTGAAGAAATGAGAGTAGAATCAGGAGATAAGAGAAAAAAGGCTCTTGTGCTAGGCCAGATGAAACCTAGTGAATGCATGAATTCAGGTTTCAGGAGTGAAAATGGCGGGAAGGCAGAGATACTAAACAGATTTGAAAGGTAAAATTGAATGAGGGATGGTGGAAAATGGCATGTGTTAATTCTTTTTCTAAAGATTTAAATCCATTTATAGCTTTTAGATTAAAGTACATAGAGAATATTTACTATATTTGTGATGATTGTGGTTTTGTCATACTTCACAATTACCATTCGAAAGGATTCCTAAGGGTGTTTTTCTTTTGACTTTACTTTTATCTTTTTACTTCCCTGAATCTAATAAATGTGTGCTGAAAAAAATGAGCAATCATTTTATTTATCTTCCACTTACTCATAAAAGGAAAGAAACAGACTTTTAGGTATGATGAAAAAGAAAAGTGCATGTGCTTTAAAAATACATATTGCTAGGAATGATAGTGTTTGAAATATAAAATAAAAAATTCCTGACCAGTAAGAGTTTTGGTTTTGGCTGAAGGCTTTAGACTTGTCAAACAAAGTGTTGAATTGCATTTTAAAGATGGAGTAGAAATGGAAAGCAGGTAAAATCTCTGTCAAGTAAAATCAACACTTCTACCTTCCTGCCTGTTGGTTGCAAAGTGCTAAGCAGTGATAAGACTAAAAAGGAGCATATAGACAAAGTGAGATTTTTCTCTCTCCACACTGTCATTAACTTAGTTCTGGCCTCTATTGCCTCTTACAATTGCCTCCACTTCTTCCCTTGTCAAATCTAATGAGCCTATCCTGCAGCCAGAGTCATCTTTCTGGAGTACAAGTTTGATCCTCATTTCTTCATTTAAAACCCTTCAGAGGCTCCTCTTTGCACTCCAGATAAAGCCTAATCTCCTTAGCTTGTGATGCTAACTTGAATTTCCCCTAGCACACCAAGACTTCTCCTGAATCCAGGCCTTTCCCCTACTCCCCTCATTGTATCTGTCTCGATCCTGCTTGTCCTTCAGGTCTTGCTTCCTCCTCCTCTTCCAGGAACATGGTCCTCTTGTGTGCTCTGTAGCAGCCTGTTTCCTTGACTGAAGCCTGCCCACCGGTCTGCCTCTGTACAAGCCAGTGGCCACGCTTGTTTATTGTTATGCCCTCAAAATAAAGCGTGTATTCACTTTGTAAAATAGGAAAAATACATAGAATGAGAGAATTCATTGTAAAGGAATTTAAAGAGGAGTTAAGAAAACTAATGAGTTTGTTATATAAGTTCATTAACACTGTAAATAAATAATGTTTCCTTCAAATGCAACATCCGTTAAGAAAAATTTCATAATGCCTGAAGTGTATTCATGAATGAAGGTTTATCACTGCTTGTCTTATGTTTTACATTAGTTTGGGGTGAAATAGAACACTAGATAGTGTACTTTAAAAATGATTTAATACACACATTATAGTATTAATTCATGCATGCAATCATTGCAATTGGATATTTTGAATTTATTTGTAGTATGCTTTTTCAGACACATGTGATTATTTAAAGATAGCCCTGTTGGGATTTCAGTAATTCCCATAGTTGTCTGAAGAGAGCTTCACTTAAATTTCATTAGTTAATTTGATCAGTTACCATTTATTGAGTACCAGCTGTTAGGCCCAAAACACTTGATTTTGGGAGACTACCAAAGTGCATAAATGAGGAGAGGTAAAATACAGCAGTTAGAAATTTGGGCTCTGAATTAAACAGGCCTGATTTCAAACCCAGTTCCAACACTTTCAAACTGTGTGACCTGAAGCAAGTTACTTCATCACTTCAGGACATGGTCTTTTCAGAGGTAAATAAACTATTTATTAATAAATGAGCAATAATAATTAGAGATGTTAAAATGGTATTAGAGAACAATTATAAAATAGGAGATTTTGAATGGAAAGCATAGTATAGGATTTTAACAGACAAAGATTCAAAGAGGCTATTTCTGGTAATTATGAAAGCATTTTATTTAGCCATTTATTTTTTCATCCATATACATCCACCTGTCTATCCGTGTAGTCATTCATGCATGGATTCATTCATTCATTCATTTAATAAACAATTTTTTAAAAAAAATAGTGCTTTCAACTTTAGATAGTACTAATCTGTAGGTTTATAAATATGAATTGAAACATGAAACTTGCCATTAATAATCTCACAGTCTGGTAGGGAAGAGAGTGGTGTAAACACACATCTAATACAATATAATAAACTCAGTAATAAAAAAATGTAAAGGCACAGGGTAGCATGGAAGAGATAATGTGATTGATTCTATCTGGATGTGGGTATCAGGATGTGGAGTCAGCAAAGGCTTCACAAAAATGAAGATAACAAATAAAGAGGGAGGATAAGAAAAACTGAGTGATTTGAATTGGTGGAACTTAAAGGGGGCTGCTGGCTAAGACTGTAGAGCTTGCTCACTGCCCAAGGGTCCCCAGATATGGGTACTAGCTGCCTGAAATACTGACCAAGCTCCACTCGCCTAACAGTGGTATCCTTGGTTGTGCTGCTTCTACTCAGAGGAAGGAGTGCCTGCCTTGAATTGTCACAAAGGTGCCTTCTGCTTGTGTTGTTAAGACTTACACCTGTGCAGTGGCTTCTTTCAATTTCACCAAAAGGCATTCTGGGTTAGTGGAGGCCCTGAACATAGAGAACATGTAGGAAAAAATGGGAGAAAAGATCTGTGATTATACTGGGGTTAGGACATGATAAGAATACCCAGTTTAGGATTTTAATTTGGGGTCGATAATGAGGCAGAAATGTGGTAGGAGTTGTTTGCATAAAGAAGTGATAGTGTCAGATCTTGTATAAATATAGAGAGAAACATTTTCCAATTTGTCAACATTTCCCTCTTTAAAAGTCTTTATTTTATTTTATTATTATTTTTTAAGATTTTACTTATTTATTTGAGGGAGAGAGAGGTAGTGAAAGAGAGCATGAAGTAGGGTGGGAGAGAGGGAGAAGCAGGCTCCCCGCTGAGCAGGGAGCCGAGTGGATGGATGTAGGGCTGGGCTCGATCCCAGGATCCTGAGATTGTGACTTGAGCTGAAGGCAGATGCTTAACAGACTGAACCACCCAGGCGCCCCTAAAAGTCTTTATTTTATAATATTAAACTTACTTGTCTTTATTTAGTTGTGCTAATAAATGATCCAATATGACTTCACCTTTGTTGTTTATAATACTATGATGTTAGCAGGAGTTGAGGCATATTTGAATTTTTTTCTTCTTCTTGAATAAGAATTACTGAATATTTAAGATAATTTTGACAGGGTACCCAAAGAAAGAGTATGTAACTGAAATAATGTAGCTAAACAAACAAACAAAAAAATCTATCGATTTTAAAATTTATTGCACTTTCACTTGCATCTTTCCAGTAGATTTCTTTATTTAGCCAGTGTGCATGTGTGTGTCCGTGTGTGCGTGTCTGTGTGCATGTGTGCATGTGTGTGGACAGATGGGTAGATAAAAAGTTCTGTACTAGGAAAAAAAGAAATTAACCACATGAACCCATCAACCTTTCTTCGAAAGGTGCTTTTAGCAATGTGTGAATGCAAGGATTACCATGTGAGATAGAGAACAGGCATATAATAAAATCGAAAGCTACTTTTACTACAACCAATAAATATTAAAGTAGTCCAAGAGCAGAGATCAGTATTGACTAGAATTGTTGGAAAAGACTCACAAAAGAAGTACTCCCTGATTTTTGCCCTCCTTGGAACAAACCTGTTATATTTACTTTCATTGTAATAACAGCTACTATTTGTTAACCTCTGTTATACATTGTGTATGTTTTGGTTACAATGGGTATCATTATCTTTATATTTTTATTTCTTTAAAGATTTTATTTATTTATTTGTTTGTTTATTTATTTATTTCAGAAGGAGAGAAAGAGAGGGAGAGAGTGTGAGTGGAGGGAGGGGCAGAGGGAGAGAGAGAGAGAGAATCTCAAGTGGACTCCACACTGAGCTTGGAGCCCAACATGGGGCTGGATCTCAACCCTGAGATAATGACCTGAGCCAAAATCAAGAGTTGGAGGTTTAACTGACTGAGCTACCCAGGCATCCCATGGATATCATTATCTTTATTTCTTAGCTTTTAAAAATAAAGTCTCAATAGTTAAAGAAAACTATTCTAGGTTAAGTATCGTCTTAGTAACGAGGCCAGGATTTGAACATACGTATGTCTATTTATTTTTTCCCCTGGACTGAACTACTTTCCTGATACTTTTCAACTCTGGATCCTCATTCTTGCTAATCATCTGCAGCCCTAGACATCTTCCCCTGCAGCATGTGTTAAGATTTAAAAATAAAATAATGCATTAGAATTCTGCCTGAGAGTTCCTCTGTAGTTGAAACTGAAATCAGAAGATTGTGATTGGAGGCTGTAGCTTATGTATAACTTAGTTCTGGTTAAAAATATACCTTAACCAGAATGATTAAGTGACTAGAAAAGTTCTAAGATTATTCCACATCTCCTAACTTCCCGGGAAATAAAATAGAGGGATAATTAGCTCAATTAATATAATTAAAGACCTAAATTTAATTGTTAATTGAGGATAAAGATGAGGCACTTTAATTATATAGGTAAATCCAGAAATTCATTAACAATAAGTTGGTTAAATCCAGAACATTCATTTAAAAAACAGAGGAATATGAAAAAGAGGAATATGAAAAAGTTCTCTTAGTCTAGGAAACAAAAATCAATAATTAGTTGATTAATCTGAAAAAGTTAAACTGGGGGAATTATAGAAAGGATATATACATATGTTAAGCATGTCATTTTATTTTAAAACACATAGATATTCTCTCCTTTTCATTTAAAAAAAAAGCAGAGCCAAGTTCTTTTTAATCTTATGGTTAGGGTTCTATCATGTTTCTTGTGTAAACCTGTTTATAATATGCTGCCTACAACTTCTGGTTTTGTTTTTTAAAGTGGAGCTATACCTTCAAGAAACACAGAGCAATTTCCTGGATTTTTGTATGGTTGCCCGTCAGTTATTTCATTTGTTTAACCCACATCTAATTTGATAGCAACTTCTTTTTTAGCAATTCACCTTTATCATAGCTTTTGAAAATATTCAACTTAGTTTTCACAGACTCAACCCCCTTTCTTTTCACATTCATAGAGCTCTTCAATTTATACAATTTTAATTTACATAAATTTATAACCAACACAAATGGGGTGAGGATCATACAACTGATTCGATAAGCACACAACTCAAGTGGGGGAGTAGAAAGTTCATAGATACACAGGTACCCTCCTCATTACAGAGATTCAGCACTCTTTTTCCTTCCTTTGTATCTCACAGAAGAACAGGAGAGAAGAAATTCGTCCAGTGAGTCTGGTAGGTGCAACCAACTTGTTAAGGGAAACCATATGGTGCCTAAGGTCCTTCTTTACCAAAGACAAGTTTTAATACAAAATGTATTTACGAAATGGTATTATTAATTGACAAAAATGTCAGTAATTTACCAAAATACAATTGTTTAGAAAATTGGGCATTTACTTTTAGTATCAACATATAAACACATTCCATCACAAAAAAGTAGAGGAAAAAAAGCTGTATGTTATCTTGCCATGCTAAGTACTCCACTATAAGAGCAAACTTGTAAATAGAATACAGGCTAAATGCTTCTAAATTCTAATCCTAGGTTAGAAACTCGTTTTCCTTGAAGTAGTCATGGTAGTCCTGAGAAGATGATCTTACCAGCATGAGATATTTTGTCAAATAAAATCAGTCCAAATATATGAAAATTATCATCTCAAAACCTATGGATTTGATTACATCATTAGAGCAGTCCTCCATGTGATTATTCTGTGATTCGGAATTCTATCTTAAATTTACTATCTTTTAGATGCAGCATTAAAACACCCCAGTATTTATTCCTAGGAGAGGAAGGGATCGAGTAAACTTACATGTTGCTGCAAGAGAAGCAGTGGCAGTGGTATAAAGATAAATATTGAGTGACAAAAGACAAGAGTTATTAGTGCAAGGATAAATATGGAAAGAATAGGTAAGGGATAGAAATTCAAATAAAGAAATTATATAGAGAGTCTTCAAATATAGATAAGAAATGAAAAGGAAAAGAAGACCTCTTTTCTTTCAGGTAGAATTCTTTCTGTGAAAATCAAACACGGTGAGAAACTGCAGAGGATAAGAAAGGAGGCATTGGGACATTAAACATATTTTAGAAAAAAAAGTTTTGGTTGCTGTGTTTACAATGACTTTAGGAATCACTGAATTGAAGTTGAATGGTTACACAGGACTGTTTGTTCGCTGCCACCATTTGAGGTCAGCTTTCAGCAACAACAAAAAGTTATTTTTTTGGTTTAGTTCAGTGGTTCTACTATATACATGAGTTTGCCTATGTGCATCTTCCCAAATGGTATTCTTTTTTTCTTCCTTAAACTTTATCCTTTATTAAACATGCTGTATTCCTATAATAAGTATCCACATTAAGGTGCCTGATACTGTTTTGATTATTTATTTTTTTTTT
The DNA here is from genome assembly GCF_004348235.1 of Phoca vitulina. NCBI lineage: Eukaryota > Metazoa > Chordata > Mammalia > Carnivora > Phocidae > Phoca > Phoca vitulina. The sequence continues at coordinate 20,731,298 of NW_022589705.1, forward strand.
AAAGATTTTATTTATTTATTTGAGAGAGAGAGAATGAGAGACAGAGAGCATGAGAGGGAGGGGGGTCAGAGGGAGAAGCAGACTCCCTGCTGAGCAGGGAGCCCAATGCGGGACTCGATCCTGGGACTCCAGGATCATGACCTGAGCCGAAGGCAGTCGCTTAACCAACTGAGCCACCCAGGCGCCCGTTTTGATTATTTTGTTTATGAATTTATGTTATTCTTTCCAACTTGTCAATCCCCCTCGAAACGAATTCTTGTAGCAGAATTATCTTAGAACATATACACAAGATACACACATAAATATTCTGGCATCATACTGGGTCTAAAATGTCTTTCTTAACCTTATAGGATCACAAAGCACAGGTGTCTTTTAGGTTTTAGCTTTCTACAGTGTTTTCCAGCCCTACAGTGAAGCTTGTATGATATTTTAATGGAGGTTATAGTGAAGTTCTCTAACAGTTAATGTGGTTCTACTCAGTTGTATATGGTCTATGGGTACATTTTGAAACAGACGTTTGTAAAGTTTTTCAAAACTATTATAAATTCCTTGCATTGATGATCAACTTTTCTCCTACTTGAGGTTTTTGTGTGTTTTCTTTTGGTTCGATTGAGTCTCAAAAGAATCAGTAGTTGTTGAGGGAACTAGGTATCTCAGGGGATTGGTAATGAGATACAGAGCCTTTAACCTCTTGGTCACTAGTTCAAATCTGCCCCAGGTCAAGAGTGACAGAAAGTCATTATCATCCGATGGCAGTTCAATAGGCTATGTGAAATGAATTTGTGATTTCAATACCTAGTGGAGAGAGATTCATGCCATAGTCTCACCATTGAGTGAATGAATACAAAATGGTAGTTGTGATTTTAGTTTGAAGAGTAAGGAGGAGTCCAATCATAGCTAAGTATTCCATTTTTTGGAGCTGAGACTCTTTTTGGTGGATTTGTTGATGGAATGGCAGAGGGAAGCGAGGCTTGCCCTTGTGTTGGTTTGTGATGTGAGGCCGTGAGATGCACATCCATAGGAATCCCTGTCTGTCATTGTTGCTAATGAGGTACAATTCAGCACCATTAAATTGACTTCTAAAAAGTTATTTCACTCCCAGATGGTGATTAATTCAAGACTGAAAGTGACATCATTCATGTCTCCTGATTCTTCAATGCCCTTCTGCATATATTTTTTAAATGTTTCATTTTCCCTTTTAATCATATTATTAATTTTATCTACATTTGGACATATGACTGAACATTTAGAGAGGCCTATTCATTCTTGTCAATCTTTCACATGAGAAATACTGAGTTAACAAACAAGAATAGAAAATTGTAAGGACACTTTGAAGACGGGGAATTAAAAATTGAGCACAGTGCGAAAGGATCATTGCTATAAAGCTAATTGAATTATGTGCATTCATATCAATAAATGAAATCTTTCACCTTCTGCCACTTTTAGGGTTGGAGATTGTGTGAGGGATTTTGTCTTTCTAATATCTTTAGTGAACAGTCAGGTTATTAAAACTTTTTAATTTGGGGATCTCTTTTAAAGGAATTACCTTTCTAAAGAGGACAAAGGCATATGTTTATATTTGAAAGATTTATAAGATCACAGCATTTTCTTCATGATGGAATATTTACATTTTTATTTTATAGCAGGCTCACTGATTTTCAAAAAGAACCCACGTTGTTGGATTGTAAGGATTTTAAAGCTATCTCTGATAATTTTTATGATGCGAAAATCAAATCTAGAGAATGATAGCTACTGTGGCTCATATTAAAGATTGCTGCTCTGTACAAAGATGAGCAGTTGCTAAAAATATGACAGTCTGGGATTTTAGAAATCAAACTTGGAGGGACTTATCTATGTCCAAGTCTCCGTGCTTGGAAGAACTTCCGTGCCAACTTTGAAGACACTTGTTATCATTATCATTGCTTAAAATATCATTTTAATTTCACATCTTCAAAGGCATTCTTTTGCCCTCAAATGTACCAGTACGATATCTGAAGAACTATGATTTGAGAATTAGAAATTTAAATTGCACAGGCTTAATATTAGAGCATTTCCGTTACCCTTTGCAGGTTTTGAGGCAGCTTATTCGACCTTACAGTCTCACCAGGAAGCTAATGGGAAAGCCTTGCAGCAATCTTCGCAGGAAAGTTTCCAAATGTCAAGTGTCATCTTTCCAGCTGTTAGATGAATGGGTAGCCAAGAGGCATTTATTTGGGTGTGCAGCCCCTGTGAAATCTGGGTGAGGCAAGAGAAAAGGCTATAATTTGGTGGTTAGTTTACCAGTATTGGTATACTATGCAGATCTCCTTGCCAGGCAAAGGACTTCATTTTGTGGTTTAATGATTGACAGCCAACTGCAGTGTTCCTGCACTTAGAGAATAAAAATGCCTTAAAAAAAAAAAAAAAGAGGCATCATCGATATGTCATACTAATTTTTGAATCCTTCACTGCTTCAGATAAAAACAATCTTATCGACGGAGCTGGCTTCTTCTTTTCTAAACCCCTCTCCAACTGAGAGGAGGTAAGGCTTTTCAAATGACAACTGTATTAAAATCTTGAGACCTATTGAAAAAGTGTCCTTCAGTTTAAGATATATTGCAAACTCTTTAATTCCTATGTTAAAAGAAGATTGATATGAATCATTGGCCACTGTCAGGTTGAAAAACAATGAATATCAATAAAAAGACAGTTTTAAATCATCATGGATTTAGTTTGAGATAGTGATAGACTCCAAAAAATAATATTGAAGTATATCATGGCTAAATGCTGTTTCCATGCTAAGTTTTTCCACTTGGTCAGGATCACCGTATTGAAATGACTTCAGCCCGATTTCTCATTGGTAAACTGTGCCTTTAGACTGAACTAGAATCAAAAGTGACTGTGATCTCATTTTTATCCCTTCCGGTGAGAAGTAGTCAAGTTAAATTTGCTTATAGTCATTGAAAAATGAAGTCCGTTTCAAGTGTTTATAAATAAGCATACAATAAACGCCATAGACTGTCTGTAGAGTTTGCCTTTTTGATAGTACAGCCATGTTAATTTTTGATTAATTCCCTAGCTAAATACTTCAAAATAATTCTTAAGGATCAGAAGCTTGACTTTTTTCTATTAAAATTTCTGTTTGTAAAAATGTGTAGCTTTTTGTGTATGAAGGGGGATTTTGTAAAAGGAAATCAAGAAAAAAATGAGGAATGAGCCTATATCCAAGGGAGCTATGAAAACAAAACTATCTAGGTGGTGATAGGGAAAGAAAATACCATGACTAATAAGTGATTTTAATGCCTTTAATTGACTTTATATAGGGTTCCAAACCTTTATTAAATGGCAGCATTTGACCTGAAAAGTAATTTAAAATGAAATTGTCTCCATAAAGGCAGAATATATTCTTACCAATATAGCAGTAGATTGTTACTTCAGGCAGATAACTCAAGATTAGAATGGTTAGAAAAAATAACTGAAAAATCTGATCCATGCCATACTGAACCTGACCTCAGTAGGTGCTGAGGGAGTATGAAAGAAATTAGCCACTACAAGGTCACTTGGTCCAAATGGGCTATAGGTGTTAGGAATTCCATGCCAAATCTCCAACACCTTGATGCCTGGGGCTGTGTGGCACTCATGAAAATATCACAGGAGAACAAAGCACCGAGAATCTTTAGCTTGCTGGTGGAAATTTAAATGCAAAAATTTTAATCAGAACTTTGTTCCTCTACATTCAGTGATTTAGTAAAGTTGAGTCTTATACAAGTTGCAAAGGATTAAATTGAACAATACCTAGATACAGGTGGTATAAGGAAAGCCTAGAGGTCAGGAGACCTGTGTTCAAATCCTGACTTAATTACTCATTAATTCTGCCTTTGGACCTTTGGGAATGTCACACTGCCTTTTGGTTATCTCAGTTATGGCTCTGAGACAGCACAATGTAGTCACAGAGGTGGAATTCTCAGCTCAAGGACTTAAAAAATGTTTAAAATCTCAAATGCATTATCTTGAGCTTCACTGTCTTTATCCATAAAAAAGACAAAATTATAGTTTTTTATGCTTCTGAAACCCAAATTATATATGTTAAAAATAAAGAATCTAATTTATCAAATACCTATTATATGCTGATTATCTTTTTAGAGGCTTAACATGCATGTCATACTCAAAATTATGCCTGCCAGAGTAACTATTCTTTTCCCCATTTTACAAATTAGAAAATGTATGCTAAATTTTGTTGAGATGGCTATAGCTCTGGAAATGTTTGACTCAACCACTTAACATATGGGTCAGAAAGCTGAGAAACAGATTTTAAAAGAGTCAACTCAACTCATAGGAAAATTCACTCAGGAGAAAAGAACCATAATAGAACTCTCTAAAAGGGATTTAAAATAAATATGTTAAAGATCCCCAAAGAGATAAAGACAGCAATAGCATCCATAGATGCTAGAACAGGAGAAATGTAATGCCTTTGTTTAGATGTTGATGGTAAGGCCTGCTGGGGCTAGAGCCCAGGCTTTTCCATTCTCAGCCCTACTGTTCTTCTCAATAATCATCCTGCCCCTTCCTCCCCATGTCCTTTGGTTGAGCTTCAGTTGAGCATAATGGAAGGCAGAACACATAGGTAAGTCCCTGCCAATCATCAGAGAACTCTGTGCCAGAGTCAGGATGAGAACAATGGCACTGGACTTCTATAATCCATGCAACTAGTCCTCAAAATGATCTTACTTGATTTTTGGATCCCTTTTCATGCACTGTATGGTCACTATATACCAGACAACATCCCGTGGGAAGGTAGCCTTCAAAGTGATTTTTTGTCAGTTTTGTTCTCTGGTATCCTCGGTGCCTAGAACAATGCCTACCAGATAGTAGGTGGTTGACCAATAAAATGCCTACCGTATGGCAGGCACTTGATAACTACAACTGAAAAATTGAATGTGCCGAGGAAATGTTTTAGATCATGGGGCACATGAAGCAAACTATACAAATTCACTTGGTTCATTGATGATAAATATCTACTTGGACTGCTCAAACACGTGGTGGGGTACAGTTATCATGGAAACAGAAGGATAAAAATGAGCATACCAGCTCATTGTAATTTTTCTCCTGTGATCCTCACCACCATCCTTTACAATCAGTGTTTTAAAGGTGAGACAAGCAAGTTTCAAAGTGGCCTAACTGACCTGTTTTGGGTCCAAAAGTAACATCTATGCAACTGTCTTAGTTTTTCCCTGCATCCCATCCCCACCTTAGCCTATTTCAGCAACTTCTCCTCCCAGAAATACACAGGTTAATAGGTTAACACAAAATCAGGTTTTGCCTGGTAGGTTGTTGACTTACAATTTTGAGCTTTTTATTCTAAGTCGTAATATTTAACGTTACTGTTGTCACCTTTCTTAAATGTCAGCTTCTTTTATTTACCTTCATCACTCTCACCTTGATCACGCTGACTTCTTTGTGCTGCATGGATTTGCTGTCAGGCACCACCCTGTGCTGGTCACCAGGCTTTTCTTACACTAGTCATTGACATCTTGTCAGCAGGGTCACCACCTTTGCCCCCAGGCCTGTGAATATTGCAATTGTTACCTTACTGATTGACACTTTTGAAAATTTGTCAACATGTTATTTATTATTTTTGGAGGGGGTGTGGGTCCTTGGCTAACTTACAAGCCACTTCTTAAAGTTAATTCACTAGTTTATCCTTTTACCAAACCCGTTGGGTTTTATGACATAGGGCCTCTGTGTAATAGTCTATGTGCTATTTTCTTAATGAATGATATTATAATTAGTAGAAGGTAAAAGAAACCAATGTTATTGCAGTAGCTCAGTTGATAAATTGAAACATTCACTTCAAAGTCAGAGCGTATACCAAAACTGTTGTATATGCATAACTCTGCTCACCTCCTTCTCACATCTGCTCAGAAGTTACTTTATTAAAGAAGCCTCCGTGGTCACCAAGTGGAAACTTGTGTCCCTGCCCCTAGCCACACTGCTGCCTAACCCACATATACTCTGCATCCTGTTTCTGAGGAGAAGCCACTTGAAAACACACTATTTTGGGTTCCTGGACCCAATTGCAATGTATGTTATGAGGGGGTAGGGACTCCCCATGCCGCAAAGCAATACTTGGGACACCAGTTGGGTATTCTACAATTTAAGTCAATTCCAACACTATCTACCTTGAAATAGAATCAGATCCCACAGGTAACCACAGTTCTGCTAGACTGTCCCACCTTCTGCCCTCCCCTGCCACTTCACATGCCAGTCACAAGCCCAGGTTACCACCTGTGCTTTCTACCAACAAGCTGTAGATTGGAGATTCCAACGATCCCTTTCACCTCAGGATGCCAATCCTAAGTCCAGGTTGTTACCTGTACTTCTGACCAACTGGCTATAGATCAGAGGCTCCTATGACTGCCTCCTTGAGTTCAATATTTGCTAGAGTGGCTCACAGAACTCAGAGAAGCATTGTACTTACTAGCTCACTGGTTTATTATAAAAGGATATAATCCAGGAGCAGCTGGGTAGAAGAGATGCACAGGGCAAGTATGGAGAAAGGGTGCAGAGCTTCCATGCCCTCTCCAGGTGCACCTCTGTCCCCCATCTCCACCTGTACACCAACGTAGAAACTCTCTGAACCCTGTCCTTTTGGTTTTTTATGGAGGCTTTATTACATAGTCACGATTGATTAAATCTTGATTCAACCTCCAGCCCCTGTCACATCCCTAGAGGTCAGGGGGTCAAAGGGATGGGATAGAGTTCCAAACCTTGAACCTTGTGGTGGATTCTCCTGGCGACCAGCCCCCATCCTTAGGTGCTTTCATCCATTAACATAAAAAAAGACACCATCATTGCTCTCATCACTCGGGAAATTCTGAGGATTTTAGGAGTTAGAAACAGGACGAAGACCAAATATATATTCTTATTATAAATCACAACATCACACGTAAACACAGGCACACACACACACACACACACACACTCATCTATATTTTTGATTCCTTCTCCTACCATCACCCTGTAATGTAAAATCCATGAAACCAGAAAATGTACTTTGTTTACTGCTATGTTTTTAGCACCTGGTCACAGTGCCTACCATATAGTAAGCACTTCATAAATATTGTTGAAAGATCGAAAATGGCTAGGAAACATTTTAGATCATGGGACACATGAGATTTAGGAAGCACATTTTACAAGTTCACTTGGCTTATTGGTGATTCTACCTTAGGTTGCTGTATTATTCAGCTTGGGTTGCCATAACAATTTACCATAAACTAGGTGGCTTAAGCACTAGGTGTTTATATTCTCCCAGTTCTAGAGGCTGAAAGTCTGAGATCAGGGTACCAGCATGGTTGGGTTTTGGTGAGAGTTCTCCTAGCTGTGGATGGCTGCCTTCCCACTGTGTCCTCACATGTGTCTCTTCTCATAGAGCTACTAATCCCATCATGAGGGCCTTACCTCCATGACCTCATCTAAACTTAAGTTACTATTCAAAGCCCAATCTCAAAATAATATCACTTCGGTGTTAGGGCTTCAACGGGTGAATTCTGGGGGAATGCAATTCAGTCCATAGCAGTTGCTAAAAGCGCTGGTACCTGGCAGTGGGAGTAAAGTTTAAATGGAAACAGAAGAATAAAAAAGAGCATGCCAGGAAGAGAGAATAGCAATTGCAAACACCCAGGGAAAGATAGAGTTTAGTGGATGTCATACGTGACTGATAGGTGTATTAACAAAGATAGTGGCATAAGGTCAGTTTGGTAAACGGGGACAGGACCAGTTCATGAATGATCTTGTAGGCTATAATAGTTTGAATGTTAACAAAATGCAATGAGAAATGAATGAAAAGTTTTAAACAATCAAATTTGTGTTTTTAAAAGGCTCTGGTGCAAAGTAAAGAGTAGATTCTAGTAGGAGGCAAGGAAAATGGAAGAAACAGTAAAAATAATCCCAGTAAGAGATAATGATGGCAATGATTATAGATAGAAGTGTATGGATTCATATATTTTGAAGATAGAGTCATTAGAAGATTTGCTGGTAGAAGAAAAATGGGGAATGAAAGAAAAGAAGTATCAAGAACAATACACAGATTTTTAGCTTAAGCTGAATTAATGGTAGTGTCATAAAGTAAATGGGGAAAACTAGGGGAGGAATAGTTTTTTTGTTGAGGAGGAGGAATTTTTGCATGACACTACCTTAAGTTGCTTAAGAGCTGGTAGTTGGGGGTGGAGGTAAAGTTTAGATGAAGAAAAAGATCACATGGATTTGAGTTAATGTTTAGTTTTGTAGCCTAGTTCTGCACTCAGGTTACAAATATCTTATTAAGAGCAATGCGAATATAATCCTTTAAAGAAGTGAATAAAATGGGTTCATTATTTTTTAGAAACTTTTCTATACCCTCATATCTTTTCTAAAATTTTCATTACAAATAGTAATTTCTCAAAATGGAGAAATGAAATCTGATTTTATGTCATAATTGTAATCACTGTACCTAGGCCTTTCCACCATGGAAGCAGCTAATCCAAATTAATTTCTGCTTTGCAAGTTTTTCCCCTCTATAGATATTTCTTCAAAGGGCAAAGTAACTGACCTGGAGTTAATTAATGCATAAATCCAGCCTATGAATTAATCTCGTCCTAAGTGGCTATACAGTGTTATTTATTCTTTGCCTTAAAATAATCTCAGAATGGATGCTTCTAGAGCAGCTGTACCCCAAGATAGGAACCATTGTAGTTATATAACAATGAAATATAAATAAAATGAGTAAGTGAAAGCTGTTTGATGATTTTAAATCGGATGGAACAGAGTGGTAGTTATTTTCTCTTCTTCAATCAAATATAACCCTACCAATAGTCTTGCTTTTAACAGCGCTTTTTTTTTTTTTTTTTTTTCATTCTAGTAAAACAAATTAGGGAAAAATGCAATTGGGATACATAATTATGATGTGATTTGCTTTTCCTCAACAACATAACCATTATACATGCAAATTTCTCTGTGTATAATTCCATGACCCAGCCAGGTATAGTAGGAGAATACCAGTGATAAAGAGTAATAATGTAATAATAAAATAATAGGCCATTATAGTTTAAGATTGTATTTGTTTTTATTTTCATTCTGAAATGAAAGGCATTATACTTGATTATCTTATCAATATCTGAATGGAATATACTTTTTATATTTGACAACAGATTTTTCTGTGTGTGTACATGTGTTGTGTGTGTTCAGTCAAACCATTGTGAATAGTTTTCAGATCAGTTTCCAATTTTGAGGACATTAATACTTTAGAAGAATATTGTTTATGTAAATAAGAGCAGCTTGATATAATGTAGGCTGTGTAAGCTTTGAATTCAAGTCTCACTCTATTACTTATTGGCTTCTTATCCTTGAAGAAGTTGCTTATTTTCTTTGAGCCTCACTTCCCTCATTTTCAGTAGAATAATGCCTAATTTGAAGAGCTGTGATCATAAGGAGAGAGTAAGTACAGAACACTTCTCACTGGGTCTGATCTAAGTATTCTTTACAAGTAGACAAGTATCTTACTGATTCTGAGAATAAACTAAGTGTCCTGTTTTTACAGTAGGCCTCAATATTTGGACAATGTAATGATGGCTGTCAGAATTGTTACTTTATAAGCAGATAAAAGTCCCCATATGGGCACTTTGTAGAGTATCTGCCCACCTTATAATAATACTTTATTCTCTTGAACAGGCCCCTGGTAGCCATTTATTTTAAAAAAGTAGACATGTAATGCAATCATGACCAAACTTGAATTTCTCACTTGAGAATTAGGAATTAGGAGGAGCATTGACATGGCTAAAGAAGCAATTCTCAGCCTTGGATGCACAGTTCAATTCCTTTTTTTTTTTTTTAAGGATTTTATTTATTTATTCATGAGAGACAGAGAGAGAGGCAGAGGCAGAGGGAGAAGCAGGCTCCCCAAGGAGCAAGGAGCCCAATGCGGGACTCGATCCCAAGACCCCAGGACCATGACCTGAGCCAAAGGCAGACGCTTAACTGACTGAGCCACCCAGGCGTCCCACACAGTTCAATTCCTTGAAGAGTATTCAAAAACTACTATTGCTTGAGCCAAGCAATTCTGATGTAATTAGTGTGGAGTCTGTCTGACCAGGACATCAGAATTTTTAAAACTCTTCAAATGTTTTTAACATGTAGAGTTAAAAATGACTGGGCTAGACCTATAGAATAGCAACCATTCTGCATAAAGAATCAGAGGAAGCCAGTTGGCAGAGACAGAAGACTAAACTAGAAGCATGTAGAAGAGTAGAGAGAGGGAGAGACAGATTATATGGCTTTCCATGAGGATCCCCAGCCTTTCCTAGAGGCTTACCCGCATTCCTGAGTTTCATGAGATGCTTCTATACCCTCACTCTTAACAGCCATCTGAGGCTAGTTTCTATTGGTTGCAATCGAACAAATCTGATCTAAGCCAGAAGTTAAAAATCATGTGGGGCAGAAAAATGTTTCATTTTAAACTGGATCCTAGCAAAATTGTGAGGTCAGTAAACGTTTATGTCACTTTATGTGCCTGATATAGAATGTTAATTGCCCAGAGTAGTTATGTATCATTGCATTAAATAATTCTTCTTAGTGCCTTTGCTAAACTCAACAGTCTTCCAATGGTAAGAGTTGAATGTTAGTCTAGATTAGAATCAGACTAATGGAATATATATCTGGAATGCATTTGATGATGATTTCATGTAAGTTGATTATCATCTTACTGGGGACTGATGCAAAAAAGAGACTAAGTAAAGATCACTAGTCTGACGTATCCAACTAATATTTTGAGCATCTTTCTGCCAAATCTTATGCTAGCTGCTTAAATTAAATTAGGTAGGAGACACACATGGAAACTAACAAGTGCAGAGTATGATAAGGGAACAACTTTGCTTGTGGATAGCCAGGCAGGTTTCATAGTGTGATGACAACAGGACTGACTCTTGGAAGATTGGTTGGAATTGTCAAAGCAGAAAAGCCAGACAGGAAAGGACATTTTGGGGCGGGGTGGGGAGGGAGTCAAAATGCATAGGTACATTAATGATATTGTTTTGTTTGAGAAATTATAAGCAGTTTAATAAGTGGAAGCATAAAACGTTGTGAGGGAATGGTAGTAGATGAGATTAGAAAGGCTGAAAGAGGAGATTAGAAAGTGTGGGGAGTGGGGAAGAGCCCAGATCACAGCTAGGGTTATATAATGCTGAGGAGCTGGTGCTATATTCTGCAGGTAGTGAAGAGCCTTGAAGGATTTTGTAGGTAGAAATGAAATGAGAAAATTTAAGTGTAACCCATATAAATTTGGAACCTCTCATGATTTATGCATGTCATGCAGATAATTTTTTTATATGGAATTTTAAGTGACTAAAATCCTCACTCAGTCTCCCCTTAAAAAATTCTGAGAGGGAAAATCAAACTTTCTAAAAAGTCATCTTTAGACATCCCTCTCATTTGCAATGTCTCTTAATGTCTGACAATGGCTTCTATAGAAGAAATGTCACTTTTTACCTTTACACTGAAAATCTGCTCGACATCTCACTTTTCCTTTGTCTCTACTTTTACCTCCCCGCTCTGTCCTCCTCTCAATTCTTTATCACTTTAGCTTCCTTTGATTCTATAGGGTTTTTGTTTTGTTTTGTTTTGCATTTCCATTAAGTATATTTTGAACAACCAAAGAAATCGTGGTAATGTCCAGATTATAAGACAGTTCCTGTTTTAGAAAGGGAAAGGAAGGAGGAAATCACATAAATTCAAGTTCTTGTATTTAACCCTTTCAACTATGTTAGCACAGTTCTCAATTTCAGAACAGAAAAGGTAAATGAGATATCCAACAAAGGACAATGAAAATGTCAAAAAGCACTGTGTATGAAAAATAGTTATGAAGCTATAAATGCTTACCCTGGGGAAAAAGGAGATTTGGAAAGAATGTGATAGTTCTTTAAAATATATTTAAAGATTGCCATGGGAAAAAGTGATTTTATTTACCTTTGTCTCTAAGAGGGCAGAATTGCCTTTAAGGGTATTTTATATATATATAAAATATATATATAAATATATAAAAATATATTACATATATTTCTAATTCTAATGGAGATACTGATTTGAATAAGATATGATCACTGCCCTCAAGGAGCTTATGTTCTGTTTGAAGAGAAAATCAACATGTACAGCCCCATATGATGACTACTGAGGTACAGGCATATTTTAAATTGCAACATAGCAGAGATGACAGGAAAATATATTTGACAAGGGTATGGAATGCTTTAAGGAAATGCCCCAGGAAACATATACTTGCATGAATGAACTGAGTTTGGAAAGATGAATAGTCATTTGATGGGTAAAGAAAACGGATTATATGTTAGGTCAGTGGAAATACATAAAATAATGCATGGAGACTTGTAGCAGTGTGATGGACTACCTGTGGTTTTAATTCTGTGTGTCGTTGGTTGGTTGGTAGCTTTATTTGCATTCTTCTGTTTGTGAGCTCCAGAGACCTGTCTGTTCTGTTCATCTCTATAAAGTTCTCAATAAATACATGAACGAAAATAGTTTTATATGAATGTTAAGAATTGTGTCTGAGTTCATGGGCACTACATTATGGAAGCAATCAGTATATGCCATGAAAAGAAATTTGAATTTGGTTTCCTGAAGATGTGGATAAGTTTTAGCATATTAGTGATTGAACACATAACCAAATATTTTCAGTGTAATTAGTAAATTGAAATAATGTTATTTTTTTATGCCCTGGGAGTAGTCCAGATAAAATTATTTATCTACAGTGGCCAGGGAGTGCTTTAGATTGGGAAATTTTATACTAGGTGGAGAAGAGAGAGATGGAATGGGAAAGGGTGCAGAGGCAGGATGGCACAGAGTATTTTTGAGGAAGAATGACTGAAACATTTGATTTCTGAGAGATGGCTTAAGGTGCTGGAAGGAAAATTGACCAAAAAAATAGAAAAAATACACACTTTATTCTGGCTCTGCCACTAGCTGAATAACTTATAGGTACTCCCTTAACCTCCTTTACCCTTAGTTTTCTCTTTGTAAAATAAAGCTTTTAAGGTTGATCATCTCTTTGATTGTTCTAGTTCTAAATGTTTTTAAGTTTATGTGTAATACTAAATATAGCTGAAAGGATTGATTTGGGACAATCTGTGGAGGAAGCTAAAGAGTAGTCTGTTTACCTTGATCTTCACTTACTGGTTTTTCATTGATTCTTTTAGAAAATTATTATTATTTTTTTTTAAAGATTTTATTTATTTATTTGACAGAGAGAGACACAGCGAGAGAGGGAACACAAGCAGGGGGAGCAGGAGAGGGAGAAGCAGGCTTCCCGCCGAGCAGGGAGCCCGATGCGGGGCTCGATCCCAGGACCCTGGGATCATGACCTGAGCCGAAGGCAGACGCTTAACGAATGAGCCAGCCAGGCGCCCCTAGAAAATTATTTTTAATATACCTTTAATTCTGTTTGTTTCATATAAATTAATTTATGTTCAGTATTGAAAGTATAAAAGATAAAAGGAGCAAAAATTTAAAAATTAAAGGTCATACCAATCCCACCCAGTTCAGATAACACTAGTTAATATATTGGTATTTACTCTTTATGATAGATGGGTAAACAGAGAAGCATATAGCAATACACATGATAACATATACTATTATATATATTAAATATTTATTTGTTTCCTTATTTTTTACTGAAAACTTTTGGACTTACATATAATGTTAACCCACTATTTTTTCACTTAGTACAGGATAAACACTTTTTCATGCCAGTACATTTTTTTTTTCCTTGTATCAGTTTCTATATCAGTCTGATGCCAGTGTAACATTCCTTTTTACAGTGGTATTATTGGGGAACTAATCTTCATTTCTCAACATCTAGGTTCTTTCTTTCTTTCTTTCTTTCTTTCTTTCTTTCTTTCTTTCTTTC